>NW_016159589.1:45120-60151 GCF_001687245.7 Rhagoletis zephyria
CTACAAACGATTTCCTACAAGGTACACTAGTCAAATTGATTGTAGGTGAAAGTGGGGTGGGGGCGATTTTTTCAACCTATCGTATTTTGTTGTCTGTTGAACTACAAACAAATTTAAATCCACTACAAACAACTACAAACAAAGTCCTACAATGTGCACTGGTTAAAGTATTTATTTGTAAAAGTGGGGGGCTAACTTCACAGAGCTCATTAGTTTCGCTGTCCACCTTCCGCTTGGTTCGGTGTTCTATCGTGCTTGCAACATCTGTATGGTTTCTTGTTTCGCTTCTTGAGGACTTAGTCTCGGCAACATCATCTTGTTAGCTTCCCACTATTGTCTGCGTTCCTCAGCTAATATTTCTATGGGGATGGTTCCGCTTATAACAAGGACTGCTGCTCCAGACCCCGTTCGGAATGAGGAGGCTACTCTGAGTGCGCAGGTGCGCTGCACAGAATCCAGCACTTTTCGGCGACCTTTCGACTTTAGTGTGTCTGCCCAGAGTTTGCTTCCGTATAAAAGGATCGAGTTCGTCGTTTCACCAGCATTCTACGCTCGCTTTAGCTTGGACCTCAAATATTTGCCATCAGTTTGCTTAGTATTCCCGATACTCGCCCAGCGTTTTCAGCGGCGTTTTTTATATGCGCCCAAAATATCAAACGACGATCTAGTTGTACACCTAAGTACTTCACCACCATTTTTATCGTCAGCGTTGTGTCAAGGACTTGCATGTCGACCTCTAAAGGTATGTGCCTTTTTGTCAGAAGGATCAGCTCTGTCTTTACTGTAGCGAGTTTCAGACAATGGTCCTCAAGCCATGCTTGCACTCTGTATTCAACTAAATTTAATTAAATTTCACTAGCATACATTCTTATCTTGCCGAGTCATTTGTTGCTATCATTGTTGTTGTATCCTTTGTAGTTAACTGAATTCATTTTGTTTTTGCACATTTGTTCTTCTCTTTTTGTTTACTTCTTCTAATTCTTCTTTATTAAGTGTCATAATGTCCTTAATTGTTATAATTTATTTTGTTTGTCTTTTTATTAGCGAGTGTTATTACATAAATCTTTCAATATGAAGTTCGATCTTGATACTTGCCAAATTAAAAGCGATTCTGAACGCTACTTATCGTGATGGCTATGTGATGGTATCAAACAACGCAGACAACAAGAAGTGATAACTCGTTATAATTGTTCATCCAATCAAAAAACGCACTAGGGAAAAAGAGTAGGCACGCCCTTGTTGCGCACTTTCGCCACAATTATAACGAGTTGTCCCTTCTTGTTATCTACGTTCTTTGGTGGTATTTACCATCTGAAATATGCTGGTTTGACGGGAAGAGTTCTGGACGCTATTAATGATGGCAACGGCTTTCGCTGGGATTGCGTAAAGTGCAGGTCAACCCAAGTCGATCTTTTCAAGCTATTTAGACAAACCAGAAATGGTTTTACAGAAATAGGAAGAGAATTATGGGTACTGACAGAAAAATTTAAGCATTATGAAAACGTGTTTAAATCATTCAAATGCTTAGATACCTTGCAATGTGTTAAGGATATCCGTGTGTCTAAACGTAAGCGTCTCCACAGTCAATCTTTGTATCTAGATTTTCGAGAGACACTACCGAAGACCATATAAAGCTTTATATCCCATCAAAAATTACAACTGTCGACTTAAGCATCAGAAAATTAAATTTTAAATACTGCTTCATTTAAAATTGACGTAAATTTAAATAATTTCAATGCGCTGCTTAGTAGTTCTTTTTGGCCCCAGAAGCTTTCGTTCGTGAATTCGAATATAGGCCCAAAAAAAGGAAATAACTTAGTTAATATTCCCCGTCATAACACTGAATCAAAAAACTGATTATTAAATCTGCTTTAAGTATTTATTACCAAAATGTAAGAGGCTTAAATACTAAATTAACGAACTTATACCTTAAAGGCCTTGAAGGTAATTATAATATTCTTTCTTTTACTGAAACTTGGCTGAAACCTCACATTTTCAATTTAGAGATCCTTCCAAATAATTATCATATCTATAGACAAGATAGGGAGGACAGAATCGGCGGTGGCGTACTTGGCGTATTCACGACTCATCTCTTTACTGAAATCAGTTAATTTACTGACTAAACCCTCTGATTCAATGATTGCGTTGGGTGATTTTAATTTACCAAGCATATCATGGAACATCATTGACAATGATATCGTACCATTCGCGTCTAGTGCGTGCAACAACGTATTTTTAGAGGAGATGGCTGAACTCTGCCTAACTCAGGATAATGCACTTCACAATAAGTTTGGTAAAGTATTACATCTTGTTTTTGTTGATGATGCATCTAAGTCCGTTGTAAATAAGCGTGATCCACTAGTTTTGCCCGAAGATGTCTACCACCCTGCTACAGAGGTATCTTACGAGGTTATAATTGATGGTCAAAATTGCAGCACCCAAGCATAGAACCAAATATTCGCTTTGATTTTTCGAAAGCCAACTTCAAAAAGCTTAACAAAGAACTGTCTAAAATGGAGTGGCCTGCATATAAAGAAAATATTGATCAAAGCGTTGCACTTTTTAACTTTACTTTACATAAATTATTTGAAAAGCATGTGCCTAAACCAGTGATGCACACGGGAGTATCAGGGAGCTACTCGTCTTTCACATACAAGTTGTGTGTGCGCAGCTACCGAACTTATGCGCCGCTAGCAGCCGGTCAGTTTGCGTTTGTACTTCATGCTGTAAGCATTAAATGCGCGAGCAGTTTTGCCGAGTACACACATACAGCTACAAAAATATTGCGCTTGTGTTGGGAGCCACTGGCCTAAACGGATGTATGTTCCTGAAGAACAAACACAGTTATGGTTCACTAAAGAACTGAAAAATTTGAAAAACAGAAAGTCGCGTTATTTTAGATTACACAAAAAAGCCGGTTTACACGTGGTGGTGGTTTGCGTCATAAGTTTTTTGAATTAAACAAAATGCGTTATAAAGCTTACTTGTGTAAAATCAAACGGCGTATAATATATAACCCAAATCATTTTATGACTTCGTAAACTCCAAGCGAAATGTACGTGGGTGGGTGAAGTATCAAAATACCGTCTCTAGTGATAACCAAACAATTTCTAACATGTTCGCTCAGTTTTTTAAATCCAATTATTTATTTTATTAATTATTCCATTAACTCACATGCTAACATTGAGTATCCTTTTAAACTATGTCCAATGAACTCAATAAATATCCCAGTAATATGTTCCCTGGGTTCAACACCTGGTAAAAGCAACATCAAGCTCGGAACACTTTGACGACTGCAACTTCACGACGTAACGACAGCGACATCATTTTGTCGACAAATGTCGCCTTGAAGCCAGCTTCTTGAACATTTTGAAGACCTCAGCGACATAGCAAACAGCCGATTTTAAAGTTTGACATTTTGGTATATTTATTTCACAAATTGTGTATTTTTATTTAAGTAAATAAGAAAAACATGAACAATCAAGAATATGTGATTAATTTTGCGACAATTTAATTTTGCAGCACTACATCTACTCATTGTCGCCGGCAAAATTAGAAATAGATTTAATTTGGCGACGTCGACAATTGCAGTCCTGCAGCCAAGATGTCGTGCTGTCGTCAAAATAATTGTGTCCGTAAGAACGTGTGTATTTAAAATTTGACAGCTGCTGCTTGTCGCTTGCTGTCGTCAAAGTGTTCCGAGCTTCAAAAAAAAAAATAGAAAAAAGTTTTTTTCTTAACAGCGATCATCCCTCGGCAGGCAATGACAAACCTCCGAGTGTATATCTGCCATGAAAAACAGCTTCCCATAAAAATACAATCGCCGTTCGGAGTCGGCGTAAAACTGTAGGTTCCTCCTCTTTGTGTGACAACGTCAAGGCGCACGCCACAAATCGGAGGAGAAGCTCGGCCAAACACTAACATATGTGTAAGCGCCAATCTAAAAAAAAAAAAATATGTCCTGATGATGTAGTAGCTTATCTGAAATCCTTAAAGCAGGCCTTCAGTTATGGTCCTGACCAGATCCCTACTTGTATTTTTATAAATTAAGCTGATTATCTCTATGAGCCGTTAACAGCGTTATTTAATTTGTCTCTTAAAAAGGGTGTTTTTCCAACTATATAGAAGGAATCGTTCATAACCCCGTTACATAAAAGCGGTAGCAGATCTTCAGTGGAGAACTACCGGGGAATAGCTAAGCTTTCTGCAATTCCTAAATTATTTGAAGCAATTATAACAAATCAGTTGACGCATTCTATCTCTTCTAGCATTTCATATAGTCAACATGGATCAACATAAATGGATAGTCAACATCCATTTATTAAATACACAAAAGATGGTACAGATGCGTTGTATTTAGGTGTTAAATCAAAGTTATTAAACATTATTTAATAACCCTGGATTGCCCCTGAAGATGCTAAAAAGTTTTAGCGAAACGTTGGGCCAGAAAGTGGAATAATGTAGTTCTATTCGCACAAAAAACATAGATCAGACTAGCCTATTAACATAATATTTAACAAAACTGTTGATGTTATATATACTGACTTCAGTAAAGCATTTGACAAAGTGTGCCACTCGTTGCTCATCTATAAACTTGATCTTCTTGGTCTTCCACCTAATTTTCTACGTTGGATCTCTTCATACCTCTATGATAGATCACAAAAGGTAACGTTTAAAAATACTATCTCTGACGTCATTGATGTTACTTCAGAGTCCCTCAAGGTAGCAACCTAGGCCCGGTTCTTTTTCAAAAATTTTAATGTATGCAGATGATGTAAAGCTTTATAAATCGTACGTTTCAATTAAAGAAAGGTCTTTACTACAATCAGACTTAAACAGCATGGCTTACTGGTGTCAAGTATGCCTCTAGATCTTAAGAAATGTTAAGTAATGGGCTTCTCGCGAAGAGCTGTTCATCCCGCTTCTCATACAATAGGTAACCATAACCTGGAACAGGTACACAATTTTGTGGACCTTGGTATCACAAGGGATCCTAAGCTTAATTTTAATCTACATATTAATGTGACAGTCAACAATGCTAAAGGTGTACTTGCATTTGTGAAACGATGGTCAAAATAATTTTGCGACCCTTATATCACTAAAACCCTGTTCACAGCATTAGTTAGGCCAATTCTGGGATACGGTTGGATGTTTTAAAATCCAAGTATCAAATTTACTCAGACAAGATCATCTCTATACGCAATACAAGTATCAAATTTACTCAGAAAAGATACAATCAATTCAAAAACAATTCCTACTTTTGCTTTAAGAAATTTCCGTTGGGATTCTCAATATAACTTTCCACCTTATACGAGCCGATTAAATCTTATTAAACTTCCTACACTTTCCAGCCGCAGGCAAATGCTTGGTACAATTTTTATAGTTAAATTACTGACAGGCTCAATTTCAAGTCCGCTTCTTCTGGGCGAAGTTAGCCTTAATGTTCCCTCCCGGGTATCAATACACTTTTGTCCCATATTTCTGAAAGCTTGTAAAATTAATTTTGAATTGCACGACCCACTCCGTTGCTTATGCCAGGATTTTAACTCTCATTCCAGCACGTTTGATATATTAGATCCGCTTTTCAGCATTAAGAAATCGATACTGTCCTCTCTCAATAGATGAATAATGAAAGACATAAAATCGGCTGATGAATTTAGTTCTGTAGCTGAACAGTTTTAGATCTCGACACTTAACAAACTCCTGCCTATCGTGACTCGGGGAAAAAATTTAAAATACTGGTTTAGTACGTTATGCGGACTGCGCCTCTCGTGCGGATGGGCGGTAATGGAGGGTAAAAACCGTCGGGATTATTATTATCACTTGGTTCAGCTTTATTTTTGACTCTTCGGTATTACGAGCGGTTATTATGACAGCAATGTCATATGCGTAACCAACAAGATGAACGTCGTCAGGCTTCTCTACACGCAATATTTCGTCGTAGCTCATATTCCAGAGGTCTGGGCCGAGAATGGAACCTTGGGTTGCCCCCGAAGATATTTGCTTTGATTTCTGACCACCCCACCACTGGTTTCATATATAAGCAGTCGGCAGCTTAGGTAACTCCGAATTATCTTCCCTAGGTAGTTCGGGATTAAAAACCTGTGGGCGGATCCCCCTTGCCTTTACAAATCAGCATTAACTTCTGCTTCTTCCAGACCTCGGGAAAGACTGCTTTTTTCAGACAGGCGTTGTACATGTTATGCAATATATTGGGCCAAAGCTTTTAACACCCTTCGCAGATATTCCGTCAGGTCCCGACGATTTATTGTTTTTTAGCCTCGCTTCCGTAGACAGACCTTCCTGAGTTCAGCAATTTCTGCCGTCCAGCAGTATACCGCTCTTCTTTTTAAATTACATGCATTTCCTGGCGTCGCTGTTGACGTAGATTCGCCTCGCGTTCTCGTAAATGTTTGCAATGAGTAACGAATGCATCAGCTTTTTTACGTTCCACCTGCATGTACCAGTTTTCTTTTTCTCAAAGCCTTGATGGTGTGCCAATTCAATGTTGAAGATGATGTATTGATGATCGCTTCCGGTAAAATCTTCTAGAACTTTCCACTCATTAATTGATCCATCTATACTTTCCGACGCTAAAGTTATATCAGGTATGGTCTCATTACATCCTGATCTCAGGAAAGTTGCAGAGTGGCCTGTGTGGACGAAGACTAGTCCTAATCTAGCAGCCATATCCAGTATCCGCCTACCTCTTGAGTTCGTTGTAGACGAGCCCCATTCTATTGCTTTTGCGTTAAAGTCTCCTGCCATTATTATACGGTCTCCTATTTCTAGCGCTTTGTCTTCGACGAGTTCTAGTTTCCGAGGGAAATCTCCGATGTTGTCGCTAGGCGTTAAGTAGCAGCTCATTATGGTGAATAGGTTGTTCTTTAAGTATACAAAACCGTCTCCAGATCCCTTTTTAGCAAAACTATAGTGTAGTTGTAGTTGGGGAAGCCAGATGGCGTCAGTTCCTGACTCGTCTTCGACCATACTGTCGTGAATTGTGTGTTCATATGGTTCACTGATTATCACTGCATGTACTTCCTTTTCAACGATAACTTGCTCTATAAGTGCATCCTATGTCTTGCTCCTATGCATGTTAGCTTGGAGTTTGGTTATTCCGTTGAGAAGTCGGGCACCTGCGAGAACCCGGCATGTGCTTTATTTCGTTACTTTCAGCATCTATACATAAGCAGCATTTCCGTTCGTTTGTGCATTCCTTCATCTTATGTTCTGTTTCTCCACATCGGATGCAATTGTCCTTCGCCGAAATACCGGAATCATCGCTTCAAGTTAGTGGTCGCCCTCGTCCTATCACTGATCCATCCGATTTTCATGTTCTTCGCCTGAAGAAGTTTTACCGCACTCTCGCTGGCAAGTGCTACAAACGCTCTGACTTGCTGTCGGGTGTTTGGTACAGTGACTTTTACCAGCATGTCCTCTCTGTCGGCGACCAGTTTTCTTACGGCTCCTTAACTCGCGTTTTCTTGGAACAGTCGGGTGCAGCGGGACTCGATGCAGTCCGTTTCACCGATGATGGTGTATTATCTTCGATGCGTTCGGGCACATTACGTGTTGCAGTAGGCGTAGCTATAGTATTTCCACTAATGGCTATTATCGTAGAAATTTTTTTCTTGCTAAACTTCTCAGCTTGGGTCCATCCCTTTCTGCAGTATTTGATGACGTCAAAAACTCCATTAGTTCAGAAACGCATTTTTTTATTTCCACGCTCGTGTTTCTTTGCTTTCGTCTTCCGTAGTATTTTATTGCATTTTTCTTGAGCTTCTTCCTCTTGGGTTTTGCATTTTCAAAACAAACTCTTGGCGCGGAGAGCCTGCGTCTACGTCGTTTATTTGTGGATTATTTGCTATTACCTGTGTTTGCTCAAATCGTTTATTGTTTGGCTTTCCGATTGTTGCTTTAGGCGCTTCGTTTTCTCTATTCGACTCTATTGCAATTCCTACCGTTGGGGTCACGCTTGCGCCCACAGGCGTTCCAGCTTCACTTACTAGTGTAGTCTGGCCCGTAACATTGTCCCTCTTTCCTCTTAGGGGCATTTGCAACGACGTGATTGAATTAGGTGTGTTCGCGTTTTGTGGCGGCGACCGAAAGGACTCTCTTCTACTGTACCATCTTTTGTTTTTCCATATTTTCAACCTTTCGTTTTTAGTTTACCAGAGCTTCGTGTGCAGGGGGGTGAGCCGAAATAGTCAATGACGGGTGTACCCTCGGGGACGACACCCCTACCCCTGTTCCCTGAGGCCTGACCTTCGCTTTACCAGTCCCGGAAAACTCGGACGGACCGGAGCTCGCCCGGAGCAACGAAGACTACTAGTTCTTCGCCCAATGCAAACTTCCTGACCAAGGTCCCAAGTGGCTGGTTCCTGATATATGTCAAAGGCTAACACCTCGGCAGAGCAAGCTCACATCACCCCTTCTACAGCGCTGGCGGAAAACACCAGCGAAGTTTCTGGGGACTCCCAGTGCGCTATGACATATACAGGTCTAATTATCGCCGCTCTTAACGTGGTGTACAGACGCTGACCAACACACCGCCCAATGCGGAAAAGACATGAGTTGGATTTAGGCTCGTGATCCCACGGTGTCGCCGAAGCGAGGGACGCAGATAAGGCGGCGTCTACTCGCCTGTCGCATCAGCTACTTAGGATATGCGAGACTTTTAATCTGCATCCTCCACTTATGCCGCTCTTTGTTGGGGACTGCTTATTGGGTACTCGCAGCTAACCATTTAGTGGGCAAAAAGCCCACTAATTGGTCGTTCCACTATCCACCGCACGTGACCCCCTAGTAGCCTGAGCTAGGCCCTGGGGTATCGCCTATCAAAACCCGAATATAGGAGCCAATATAGCTTTTAGTACTGATTCAGATGAAAGATGTATATATGTCGGTTCGAGGCCACAATGCATTTTTCTTGAACCTTGGATCGACTAAGGTTAAACCTGATAAAATAATATTTCTCTGTTGCGATAAGTTCAAGTGTTTTAGGCGATATCATAAAAATTAGTAATGAAAGTTTTTCTAAAGAATCGGTATCGGGTACAGAAAAAAAGTATTGGGTATCAGCAAAACACTAATAATTACTAATAGGGCATTCGCACGCGGCGATTTTACAGGCAACATAAGTTGAATGCGAAGTTGAATCATGAACCAAAAATACAAGATCACGTAAGAACGCGACGTTGTATTTGTAACCGGTTTTGAGAAAAAAGTTTGCGAAAGCGGGTTCGTCAGCTGAGCGTTTGTTTACTTCACAAGCACCACTATTTTACACTTTTATTCAAGAAGAGTTAATGCAGCATGACAACACATTTTAAAGCATTTTGTTGCATAATTTTACCTATATTGTGCGTTTGAAGTAGCTGACAATAATTTTGGCTAATTTTGGGTTTGGTTGTTTTCTTTGCTTTGTTTACTTTTCGCTCGTTTTCCAGTGAAACAAGATGGCGTAGAACCCACTAAAAAAATTGACTTTTTTCACTCTCTTGTTCTTACGTGATTTTGTGTATTTCGTTCATGAAGTTTAATGAGAAGTTGCAAATGAAAAAGTTGCCATCCCTATTCAGACGAGGCGATTTTTGATTCGACACGAATTGTTATTTAGGCACTCCGCACATTAAGCGCCTAGTCATAGTAGTGCAATCGTTCCGGCATACTAAAGTACGAAGCTTTTATGCCGAACACATGTATTTCAATGAAGCTCTGTATATTACGATTCATAATCACGTTTTCGCCTAATCATAAAAGCTTCATCAATCGAAGCGCCCAACATTGTAAGGCGCTTGCCGTTTTGAACACGTCATTTGTTTACCTTTTTTGTGTTGGAAATAAAAATTATTTATCATTTCAATAGTAAATAATCTAAAATAAATGATTTTGTGCTAAAACTCGTGCCAATTACATTAAACCATAAGCGTTTATGCAATATTTTATTGCAGAAATATTCGCTAAAGTATATCACTAAGAAAAAACGGTCAGAAAATGTGTAATGTGTGTGCCACCAGGGCTTATGCAAGTCGTGCAAGTGTGCAGAAGTGGAGTCGTCATGCATTCGTTTCGGCAAGACGAAACAATTACTCTGCTATGAATAGGCGCGTAATGGGCGGAGTGCCTTACATTATTGAAAATGAATTTCAATCGCAATCAATTTTATCAATTGGCGTTAATTTGGTAAGCCAAGCGTTGGTAGAAGTGCTTTTAGCGAAGCTGAAAGATAAACTAAAAGTAAAAAAGAAAAAAGTTTGTATACAGAATGTAAACAAACACAGGGTTGCAAGGAAAAAAAGTTGAACGAGCTCAAAGTTGGCTGGCGACCAACTTTGTTGAAAGCGATTAGTTGAAAGGCAGTTCGGCCGAGGCGATTTTTGCTTTCAACTAAAAGTTGCCTGAAAAATCGCCTCGTGCGAAAGCCCTATGAGTGAAAGTGAGAAAGGTGTTCTCTGCAAAAGGTGTTCAGCCCATGTTCAGCCCCTCTTATTCGCAAAACAGAAAGGAGAAGTCTACTTTGTGAGGGTTATAATCCAAAAAAATCAATACTTCTATAAATAAAGAAGATTAAAAAAAAAAATAGCGCGAACATTTGGTTGGTGAAATGTTCAACTTAACAACAAATTTCTGGAAACTATGAGCTTCCTCGTCGTCTCGTTTTCAGTTTTGTGATGTGTACGAACCCCTCTACCTTCAATGAAGTCATTTTCCCCTAAATAAATCGATAACTCGATGAATAATGAAAATTTTTATTAAAATCAATACTTCGCCTGCCTCGCATTCCTTTTATAAAACAGTATTTTAATATAAGGTGAATACAAAAACCCCCCTCTTTTTTTTACTATTCCCATCGTCTGGCAGCACCAATATTTGTGTTCATTTCCACCACATCCATGGAATGGGCTGTGTTTGCTTACGCCTAAAAGCACATTTAGCGCATTTAGCTCTAAGGGCCGTTTGCACCATGTCTAGTTAACGCTAACTGGAGGTACATCCTTCAGTTAAGCACGTTAACTGCTTTATCGATCACATGTTATATGATGGGTGTCGATTACGTCGATAAAGATGTTTAACTGGGAGTTAGAATTAACTAGACATGGTGCAAACGGCCCTTAATATACATTTATCCATACAAAATTCGTCACTTAAATGCAACTAAATGCAACTCCATTTTTGCATTAGGAATCTAAATGCTAAAATCAACCCTGTGATCTTCCAAAATTTCCAGGATTCGAACATGGTTTAAAGAGAAAAAGTGGCAACATTGCTTTTTCGAATATACAGTTGCTAGCTGCGTTTCAGTGATCGCCGATCGAGATTTTTTTTATTTTACATTACATATTTAGATAAATAAAAATTACGAAAATTCAACATCGATGTGATGCTGGTAGAAATCTGGATCAATTTGTGATCAATTCTGTTTGGTTTGTTTCCTGTTGACAGCACACAAACAAATGTTCGGTTATGGCTAAAACAATTCAAGTTTTTGTATTGAATTTTTGGTTTAAAATTTATTTTTTCCTTTTCAGTAGGGTTTTTGCACATTATCCTCTTCGTGAGAATTGATCGTAATATATACGGATCTAAATAAGAGATTGGAACACGGCTGTTTGTCAAAAGCATACGATTTCGAACTGGCGTAAATGTACATTTGCTAAATGCTATAGCATGAACGCTCTTCGAAAACATTTGTTCGAAAGTGCTAAATGTTGCATTTTAAATGCAGCAAATACGCTGCATAATCAATAAACTTTGTATAGTGAAGTGTGCAACTTTAAAAGTTAATAACCTTTTAAATAAAAGCCTCCGCGCGGGAAATGTTTAGTAGCGCTCACATCGTTTTTGGGGTGGGTGGTGGAGGGGGAGAAGGCGGGGCCCCCAAACCCCCCCACTGGAAAGGGGACAGTCTCTGCTGTATAAAAAGGCGTACTCCCCCCTTGGGCTCCTGCCACAGTCCCCTAGGGAACCGTTTGAAAAAGGGGGAAAACGGAATTTTCCTAGGCAAACTGGGCAGTTTGAAGTGGAATATGACCCAACTAACAGAAACCGTGGGATTTTTTAAAAAAAGGAATTATGCCAAATTAGATATCGGGTGATTTTGTATAAAGAATAAAAAAGGTAATTAAAAATAGAAAAACCAGTTTTTATAAAAAAAATGTTCTTTTTAACAAATGTACTTTTGCGTAGAATTCCTTTCTGCGTAGGAGGCCCCAAAGTCAGACGCGTGATTTTGAAAGTGTTTTTATTTAATGAATTGTGGTTAATTGGTTAATATTAAAGTCGTAAAGCAAGTTATAACTAATCGANCTCTTCGTGAGAATTGATCGTAATATATACGGATCTAAATAAGAGATTGGAACACGGCTGTTTGTCAAAAGCATACGATTTCGAACTGGCGTAAATGTACATTTGCTAAATGCTATAGCATGAACGCTCTTCGAAAACATTTGTTCGAAAGTGCTAAATGTTGCATTTTAAATGCAGCAAATACGCTGCATAATCAATAAACTTTGTATAGTGAAGTGTGCAACTTTAAAAGTTAATAACCTTTTAAATAAAAGCCTCCGCGCGGGAAATGTTTAGTAGCGCTCACATCGTTTTTGGGGTGGGTGGTGGAGGGGGAGAAGGCGGGGCCCCCAAACCCCCCCACTGGAAAGGGGACAGTCTCTGCTGTATAAAAAGGCGTACTCCCCCCTTGGGCTCCTGCCACAGTCCCCTAGGGAACCGTTTGAAAAAGGGGGAAAACGGAATTTTCCTAGGCAAACTGGGCAGTTTGAAGTGGAATATGACCCAACTAACAGAAACCGTGGGATTTTTTAAAAAAAGGAATTATGCCAAATTAGATATCGGGTGATTTTGTATAAAGAATAAAAAAGGTAATTAAAAATAGAAAAACCAGTTTTTATAAAAAAAATGTTCTTTTTAACAAATGTACTTTTGCGTAGAATTCCTTTCTGCGTAGGAGGCCCCAAAGTCAGACGCGTGATTTTGAAAGTGTTTTTATTTAATGAATTGTGGTTAATTGGTTAATATTAAAGTCGTAAAGCAAGTTATAACTAATCGAGTAAAGTGTAGAGCGAAGTGGAATACATAAATGTATTGGTGAAGTGGCTGCTTTAAGGAGAATAGAAGTGATAAATGTACGCTAATTTCCGAATTTTACAAAAAAGGGCATATTTCAAACCCAATTTGGAAATAAATTAGTGACCAAAATTTACAAATTGAGTGTTAAAATAGTGCGTAGACCCTTGACTACAAGTGTGTGGATTTTTTTTTGGATCGGGCCACCCCTTTGGACGGAATAGCCCGAAATAGTTGTGAGCGCTACTAATCCCGACCCCTCCGCGCTCTTCTTTTTTCAAATTTGGACCGACCTTAAGGAAAATTCACCCCAACTACAGAATACATACTAGCCCGAACACAATGAAAACGACGAGCTACAAACCACAGCTGTCAAATTATTTTAACACGTACTCTTATGTAGATAATTATTTTGGCGACGACCGGACTACGCGACGGCTGTGGTTGTGGCCAGATTAGATCTATTTCCATTTTTCTGGCGACAGATAACGTTCTTCCTCTTCTTTTATGTCAAACTCATACAAATTTATGATGTCGCTGCCGCGTTCAAATAAATCATGTCGCCATCGACAATGCATTTAGATAATGAAGATGACAAATTGGAAGCTGTGGTCCGTAGCTCGTCGTTTTCAATGTGTTCAGAACTTATGTCTTCAAAATAATAGGTTTGTATAGTAACCAATAGTCAGTACTAATTTGTACTGGAACCTGCAAATTTTTACTGGAAAAGCGTATGATAACCCAAAAAATTTGCAAGAGAGCACTGAATCGAGAGCGTAACAACACGGGAGAGCTGCAAATTCTTGCTAGTGAAATTTTTACTAGCAGAAATTAGCTAGCTGAAGAAGAAGAAGAATAAATGTCAAAAGCCGCCATTTGTTGAATTGGTTTAGCACAAACAAAAGTAAAAGGAGTTTAAATCAAAATATTGTGACTGTGTAAGTGCTTGTGTGTAAAGCAGAGTTTAAGACTGATTTATAAATAGTAAAATGTTTACAGCAGAATGTCAAAACAGTGCAACGACTGTTCACTTGCAAGTTTTTGCTAGTTTTGTGTTCATTAACTTTTTCTGCTAGTTTTCTCTTCTTCTCAATTTTACGCTCTATTTTGCTTTTACGCTCTCGCTGCAATGTTTTACTGGAGAAGTTACTATACAAACCTAATTTTACGATTATTTTGTAATTAATCGATTAATAATCGATTAATGAAACATAAACTGTGATACAATTAAATCGTAAATTGGACAGAATTAATTGATTAATTTAATCAAATGACTAGTCGCTGCCATTCCTATCTAGTACACAAGACAACTGGCTTCGAAATGGTTTGGCTTAGTAAATTTTTTTATATTGTGGCCCTCTTATTCCATTTAAAATCTTCCTTGGTAATATAACCTAACATTATCCTAATATTTGCTAAACTAGGGTTTTTTTCAGTGTTATGATAATTGGATTAACATCGAATTAAGCCATACCGTTGATTTGGAAAATCTGAACGTTTTTAGCTATAGAGGAAATGTTACTATTGCAAATTGGGATATTGGGTTAGCTAAAATCTCTCAGGAACCTCTCACTGATCATCAACGATCGAACCTTAGGGTGAGTTACTGGAAGTACGTGTGTAGGGAGTTTAAAGATAATATTTGGTCTTAGGGTTTAGCAGAAAAACACCGGTTGTACAGACTAAAAGCAGAGGTCGCCTATGCTAACGGAAAACGAAAAATCTTCTTAAGTGCGTCGAGAGCATGCAATCTTATTGGAGCCAATTTAAACGATGCGCTGTCTGTTTCTGTGGACAACAGTGGCTATGTGAATGCTGTTACGCTATTAACAATCGCTTCCGATAATTGGTAATGTTTTATTAGACATACATATGTACATTATACGCACGGCAACCATACTTTGAGAGCTGAATACGGGACACAAAATAATTTTGCAAATTTTTT
>NW_016159589.1:64641-67495 GCF_001687245.7 Rhagoletis zephyria
ACTCCTGGTTCCCCCTACAATCTGCACGGTATGTCAGACCAGGATATTCCGTAATGTGACATCAGTCAAGTGCAACACCTGCCTTGGCTGGTGCCACTTTAGGGCATGCTCAGGTCTGCGTACCACGCGAGATTGGACTAGGAACTTCGAGGGCCCGTGTTGCGCTGCTCGGTCGCAGACCCCAATTGCAACGCCCCACCACCACCACAGGGCGGCAATCATCACAGCAGCACACACAGCCAACGGCGGCAAGAACATATACATCACTTACACCCCACATCACGACACGTCTCCCGAACCACATTAAGCTCCTTCAATTTAACTGCAACGGGCTACAGAGCAAGATTGGGGTGATAACCGTCTTCATGTGTCGGCATGGTATATTGATAGCTGCGGTCCAAGAGACGAAGTTGCACAGCAATTAAACTTTGTTGAATTGCGCCGGGTACAACGTGCACCGTCGAGATCGCGAGCGAGATAATGGTGGTGGCTTAGCGTTCATCACGCACCACACCGTGCAGTATCGTGTAATCGAAGCAGACATCGACCGCAGGGATACCACCCTAGAATGTCAGGGCATCGCTATCCGGTCAGGCGATGTCGAGCTCGAAATATTTAACATATACATACCCCCTGTCACCTGCTGCCCGGCAGGATATCACCCTGATATAGGTGCGCTCCTCAGAGGTGAAAACCGTATGGTAGTAGGTGACTTTAATGCGCACCACGATCTTTGGCACTCAAGCCTGTCAAACGATCGTAGGGGAACAGACTTGGCTGAGCAGATAGACGATTCGACATTCTGCACAATGAATGACGACGCACCCACCAGTATTATGGGTAACTGGTAGCTCGCCAGCATGGTCGCCGAAAGAAATTTCGACCCTGTCGTCATGCTTCGTCGGACTGGACAGTGACCTCACGGTTGACCAAAGCTTACTCACACCAGAGGTGAAGTTATAGGTCTTCAGATGCTCTTCCCACTTCTTCCGCTTATGCACGTTCACTAGTTGCCGAATCTCCGCGTTGAGAACCCTGATACGGGGATCTCCGGGATCCGCCTGACGAAGGCTGTCAAGCTCATAGGCTAGAACAGCCGCTTCAGCAGGGAAATATGGACGTGGGTCCGTTATGCATCCTGCCGGTACGAAGCGAGCTGCAGCGGCGGTGATTGCCCTGCGGAACTTACGTTCACCAAAGTGGACGTCGGTTGGTGTGGGGAGCGCAGCGAAGGTGTTTACAGTAAATTCCACGAAGCCTTTCCAATCAGCTTTAGAAAAGTTGGGTAAAAGTGCACTTTAGCGAAAGTAGGCCAAAATTGATGAAAAAAATTCCGGAGGGGTATCAATCGACTCGTCGCAGGCCGCCTACGCAGAAAGAAGTTCTGCTTAAAAGTACTTCTGCTCCTTTTATTCGCGACACAGAAAGAGGATTCTACTTTGTGAAGGTTACAATCCCACACCTACGCAGAAAGAAGTTCTGGTCAAAAATACTTCTACTCATTTTCTTCGCAACACAGAAAGAGAATTCTACAATGTGAAGGCTATAATCCCTAAGCGCCGCCGAAGGCTGCCTACGCAGAAAGAGTTCTGCGTCAAAAATACTACGATTCCAGAATGTTTTTAATACACTTGACAAGGCAACACAAAAAGGAGAATTCTGCGTAGTAAGGGTTATAATCCTTAAGGGCGGTCGAAGGCAGCCTAAGCAGAAAGAGTTCGGCATCAAAAATACTACGATGTTATAAGGTGTTTTGAACACTGGGCAAGGCAACACAAAAAGGGAGAATTCTGCGTAGTAAGGGTTATAATCCCTAAGCGCGGCCGAAGTTCTGCTACGCAGAAAGAGATATAATTAAATAGCTTTTATCATATTCGACTTTATAATATTCTTACGCTTTGAACATCTGGCAACATTTTATTTTATTTCATTTTGTGTCTTTCTGTCTGTAGAAGGTTTGTAAAGAGAAAATTGGAAAAATAGTGTTGTCAGATATTTGGAATATCAGAAAAAAAAATTAAGATAAATAAGCCGCAATAATGCCATTTCACTATATATAAAAATGGATTGCTTTCGTGTGTTATCGCATCACTCAAGAACGGCTCAACGGTTGTGCTTCGTTTTTATTTCATTTTGTATCTCTGTCTGTAAAAGAAAATTGGAAAAGTGATGATGCCAGATATCAGCAATATCAGAAAAAAAAATATATATATATAAATTAGCTGCAATAATGCTATTTCACTGAGAATGTTTCAAACAAATTAATTCAGAAAAAAATTTCGGTAGGGTTGCCATTCTAAAAAAAATTTGTGTAAAAATGGATAGTTTCATCTGTTACCTCAAAACTCAAGAAGCGCTTAAGGGATTTGCTTCGCTTTTATATCATTTTGTGTCTTTCTGTCTGTAAAATGAATGTAAAGAAAAAATTGGAAAACCGGTGTTGCCACATATTTCAAATATCAAAAAAACCTGAGTTATCAAAAAAAAAAATATTTGAATAAGCCGCAATAATGCTATTCCACTGCGAATGTATGAAAACACTTAAAACGGGAAACAAATTTGCATAGGGTTGCCACCATTAGAATAAAATCTCATGTCACGGTATTTGTGGTCAACTCGTCCGAAACGGCTTGACCGATTTGTATGACATTTTTTGTGTATATTTGCAAATGTATGAAATCAATGGCATACTCATGGAAAAAATAGATGTTATTGGAAAACGGGGCACCGAAATTGCGCATATGGAAACTGTGCATTTAGACATTATTTCGGTTTCAACCGAAACTGTGCATGTATGCTTTATTTCGGTTTTTACCATATGCATTATTTCGGTTTTAAACCGAAACTGTGCATG
>NW_016159589.1:69783-72960 GCF_001687245.7 Rhagoletis zephyria
GTCATCAATTCCATTCCCAGTCGCCATGATCGAGCAATCGAGACAATCGAGACTCCCCCCCCCCCTGGAACCCCCTGTTTTATTTTTCTGAGTTTACTCAATTTGTCCCTAAACATTACCGACGATTGTCGACCACTCAGATAATTTGCAGACCACCGTTTGAGCCTCTGAGGGAGAGAGGAAGCCTCTATATATCTTCTAGCAGCGTGGAATGGCAGACGGTGTCAAACGCCTTTGACAAGTCCAACGCTACTAGAATCGTTCTCTCACAGGGCCGGTTACGGTTAAGGCCACGAGTTATCTGAGTATTTATGGCGTTAAGTGCCGTTGTTGTACTGTTGAAATACGGGAGCAGCAAGGCCTCGAGTGTCTTCGCTAAAGGGGAAAGGAGTGTTACGGCCGATACGAATCTCCATTGTTGGCAGGTTTCCCTGGTTTGAGCAGTGGGACCACTCTCCCCACCTTCCAGATGTCTGGGATGATGAGAGTGGCCATAGACAAATTGAGGACCTCCGTTGGGTACGCTACTCCCGCAGGACCCAAATTTTTCAGTATCAGCGTGCATATTCCGTCGGGACCCATGGCTTTGGCGGCCTTCGCCTTCCCGATGGCCACCTGAACTTCACCGCAACTGAAAGCAAGGGGAGCACAGGTTGTTGGCAGTTTGTGCAGCCTTCTGGTCACTCGACGCTTGGCTTTGTCCACCGGAGGATGCAGTATGAACTGCCGGCTAAAATAGCTCGCGCATCGCTCCGGGTCCGACGAAGCATGGTCGCCGAAAGAAATTTCGACTCTGTCGTCGTGCTTCGTCGGATAGGATATTGACCTCACGGTTGACCAAAGCTTACTCACACCAGAGGTGAAGTTGCAGGTCTTCAGATGCTCTTCCCACTTCTTCCGCTTATGTACGTTCACTGGTGTCGAATCTTCGCGTTGAGATCCCTGATACGGGGAGCTCCTGGAGCTGACGAAGGCTATCACGCTCATCGGCTAGAACAGGCGCTTCAGCAGGGAAATTTGGACGTGGGTCCGTAATACATCCTGCCGGTACGAAGCGAGCTGCAGCAGCGGTGACAGCCCTGCGGAACTTACGTTCACCAAGGTGGACGTCAGTTGGTGTGGGGAGAGCAGCGAAGGTGTTTCAGTAAATTCCGCGAAGCCTTTCCAATCAGCTTTAGAAATGTTGATATAGGTCCGGTGTTCCGCGGAAGCAAAGTCGGTTGGTTTATCGATCGAGATGACTATGGGCAGATGGTCTGCTATGGACTATTGTTATCTCTGGCGAGCTGCAGCAGCTGCCCATAATCCTGGTGGGCGCGTCGTCGTTTATTGTGCAGAATGTCGAATCGTCTATCTGCTCAGCCAAGTCAGTTCCCCTACGATCGTTTGACAGGCTTGAGTGCCAAAGATCGTGGTGCGCATTAAAGTTACCTACTACCATACGGTTTTCACCTCTGAGGAGCGCACCTATGTCAGGGTGATATCCTGCCGGGCAGCAGGTGACAGGGGGTATATAAACGTTAAATATTTCGAGCTCAACATCGCCTGACCGGATAGCAATGCCCTGACTATTTAGGGTGGTGTCCCTGCGGTCGATGTCTGCTTTGATAAGACGATACTGTTTGGTGCGTGATGAACGCCAAGCCACCACCATTATCTCGCTCGCGATCTTGACGGTGCACGTTGTAGCCGGCACAATTCCACAGTGTTGAATTGCTGTGCAACTTCGCCTCTTGGACCGCAGCAATCAATATGCCAAGCCTTCCCATGAAGACGGTTATCTCCTCGATCCTGCTCTGAAACCCGTTACAGTTAAATTGAAGGAGCTTCATGTGGTTTGGGAGACGTGGGGTGATGCGGGGTGTGAGGGATGTGTGTGGTCGTGACGCCATTGGCTGTGTGCGCTGCTGAGGTGGTTGCCGCCCTGTGGTGATGGCGCGACGCGTCGCAGTTGAGATCTGCGACCGAGCAGCGCAACACGGGCCCTCGAAGTTCCTCATCCAATCTCGCGTGGTGCGCAGACCTGAGCATGCCCTAAAGTGGCACCAGTGGTGCGGTTGTGTGTGTTCTGTGGTTGTTGTTGTAGCGGTTATTAAGCCTCGTTCGGGGCAGTTCATACATCAACGTTGTCGTCGATTTACGCTAGGGGGAGGCCCAGGAAGTGTGCGACTTCCACAGGGGCTGTCCATAGGAACAGGGGCGTTAGCTGAGTGGGGTACTCAGAGCATGTGAAGAGGTGTCGGGAGTCATGTGGCGACTCTCCACATGCCGGGTATTGGTTGGGCACATCCTCGTTGATTCTACTCAGGTAAGAGTTGAGCCTGCTGCAATAGCCAGAGCGAAGTTCGGCTATTGTAGTGCGGGTCTCCGTTCGGGAACTGCTTGCAGAGCATTATGTTATGCTCCTTTACTGGTAGCACTTGGGCCTCGTCATGTAGGTGTTGTTGGGGCGCCATCAGGAGGCATCCTGTCGCTGTTCGTAATGCCGTGTTTTGGCAGGTCTGTAGCTTCATCCACTGCATCCTGCTAGTCCTCGGCGACCATACGGGCGCTGCATAGTTTAGAACCGGCCGGCCAATTGCCTTGTATGTTGCCAACAACGTTTCTTTATCTTTGCCCCAAGTGCATATGCATAATTTCGGTATTTTCTCATATGCATTATTTCGGTTTTCAGCCGAAACTGTGCATGCATGCATTATTTCGGTTTTTGTTATATGCATTATTTCCAATAATCATATTAGAAAAAAGAAATTATCATATGCACCTTTCGTTGAAAACCGAAATAATGCTATGAAAAAAACCGAAATAATGCATATATGCACATTTCGGTTAAAACCGAAATAATGCATATGAAAAACCCGAATATAAGCATACATGCACATTTCGTTTGAAAACCGAAATAACGCATATGGAAAAGGAAGGTAATGCATACATGCACAGTTTCGGTTCAAAACCGAAATAATGCATATAAAAAAACCGAAATAATGCATATATGCACAGTTTCGGTCAAAACCGAAATAATGCATATGACAAAAACCGAATAATGCATACATGCACAGTTTCGACTCAAAACCGAAGTAATGCGTATGACAAAAACCGAAATAGTGCATACATGAAAACGAACTTCTTTCTGCGTAGGCGGCCTTCGGCCGCGCTTAGGGATTATAACCCTTACTA
>NW_016159589.1:74298-78334 GCF_001687245.7 Rhagoletis zephyria
GATTATAACCCTTACTAAGTAGAATTCTCCTTTCTGTGTTGCCGGAAAAGGGGACCGGAAGTATTTTTGCGCAGAACTTCTTTCTGCGTAGGCGGCCTTCGGCCGCGCTTAGGGATTATAACCCTTACTAAGTAGAATTCTCCTTTCTGTGTTGCTCGGAAAAGAAGGGCGGAAGTATTTTTGCGCAGAACTTCTCTCTACGTAGGCGGCCTTCGGCCGCGCTTAAGGATTATAACCTTTACTAAGTAGAATTCTCCTTTCTGTGTTGCCGGAAAAGGGGGCCGGAAGTACTTTTGCGCAGAACTTCTTTCTGCGTAGGCGGCCTTCGGCCGCGCTTAGGGATTATAACCCTTACTAAGTAGAATTCTCCTTTTGGTATTGCCGGAAAAGGGCGGACGTATTTTTGCGCAGAACTTTTCTCTGCGTAGGCGGCTTTCAGCCGCTCTTAGGGATTAAAACCCTTACTAAGTAGATGTAAATAATTCATATTAGAAAAAACGAAATTATCCATATGCACACTTTCGTTAGAAAACCGTAGAAGTAGAATTCTCCTTTCTGTATTGCCGGAAAAGAAGGGCGGACGTATTTTTGCGCAGAACTATTCTCTGCGTAGGCGGCTTTCAGCCGCTCTTAGGGATTAAAACCCTTACTAAGTAGATGTAAATAATTCATATTAGAAAAAACGAAATTATCCATATGCACACTTTCGTTAGAAAACCGAAATAATGCATATAACAAAAACCGAAATAATGCATGCATGCACAATTTCAGTTCAAAACCGAAATAATGCATATGGCAAAAACCGAAATAAAGCATACATGCACAGTTTCGGATGAAAACCGAAATAATGCATATGTGAAAGACGAAGGTATGCATACATGCACAGTTTCGGTTGAAAACACGGTTTTCAACCGAAACTGTGCATATATGCATTATTTCGGTTTTTTTCATATGCATTATTTCGTATGCACAGTTTCCATATGCACAATTTCAGGGTGCCGAGGACATTGTTGCGGCTCTGTACTTTGTTGACAATTGCGGTTGTATGCGCCGAGAATGAGAGCAGACTGTCGAAGGTAACTCCGAGGATTTTCGGGTAAGTCACCGTCGGTATTGAATACCCAGTTGCAGTCTGACCTCCTTTGTCCAGGTGGTGAAAAGGGTTGTCGAGGACTTCGCAGGGGACAGGGCATGGTTCCTTGCAGAGAAGAAGCGAGAAAGTTCGGTGAGGTAACCGTTTACTTTCGAGCACAAGTCATCAATTCCATTACCAGACGCCATGATCGAACAATCTTCAGCATAGGAGACTATATTAACACCCTCTGGTGGCTGAGGAAGCTTTGAGATGTAATAATTAAACATTAGCGGGGACAGGACACCACCCTGTGGTACCCCCTGTTTAATTTTACGTGGTTTGCTAGTTTTGTCTCTGAAAATTACTGACGAGTGTCGACCATTCAGGTAATTCGCCGACCACCGTTTGAGTCCCTGTGGTAGTGAGGAGGCCTCTATATCTTCTAGTGGCGTTGAATGACTGACAGTGTCGAACGAATTGGACAGGTCCAACGCTACTAGAATAGTTCTCTCACAGGGGCGGTTTCGGTTTAGGCCACGAGTTATCTGAGTGTTTATGGCGTTAAGCGCTGTTGTTGTGCTTTGCACTTTACGGAACCCATGTTGATGTTTCGCTGGGGTCAGGTGGTTCGTAAAATACGGGAGCAGCAGGACCTCGAGTGTCTTCGCTACCGGGGAAAGGAGGGTTATCGGGCGATAAGACTCTCCTTTGTCGGCTGCTTTCCCCGGTTTGAGCAGTGGGACCACTCTCCCCCCATTATCCAGATGTCACGAGAGTGGCCATAGACAGGTTGAGGACCTCCGTTAGGTGTGCTACTCCCGCAGGACCTACATTTTTCAGCATCAACATGCATATTCCGTCGGGTCCAATGGCTTTCGAGGCTTTCACCTTCCCGATGGCTACCCTTACCTCACCGCTGGTGAAAACAAGAGGCGCACTGGGTTTTGGCATTTTGTGCAGCCTTCTGGTCACTCGACGGCTGGCTTTATCCACCGGAGGGTGCAGAATGAACTGCCGGGTAAACAGCTCGCGCATCTCTCCGGTTTCGACGAAGCGTGGTCACCAAAGTCTATTTCGACTCTGTCGTCGCGCTTCGTCGGGTTGGACAACGACCTCACGGTTGACCAAAGCTTGGTCACACCAGAGGCGATGGTGCAGGTCTTCAAATGCTCTTCCCATTTCTTCCGCTTATGTACGTTCACAAGTTGCCGTATCTCCGAATTGAGATCCCTGATACGCGGATTTCCGGGATCGGCCTGACGAAGGTTGTCGCGCACATCGGCTAGAACAGCCGCTTCAGCAGGGAAGTTTGGACGGGAGTCCGTAATGCATCCTGCTGGGATGAATCGAGCTGCAGCAGCTTTGACAGCCCTGCGGAACTTACGTTCACCTAGATGAACGTCGGTTGGTATGGGTAGTGCAGTGAAGGCGCCCTCAGTAACATCCGTGAAGCCTTTCCAGTCAGCTTTGGAAAAGTTGACTTAAGTCCGGTGATCGACGGAAGCAAAGTCGGCAGGTTTATCAATCGAGATGACTATGGGCAGATGGTCTGATGCTAGGGTCAGCATAGGTCGCCATGATACGCTGTGTATCAGACCAGCGCTGACAATTGTTAGATCTGGCGAGCTGCAGCAGCCGCCCATAATCCTGGTGGGTGCGTCGTCGTTCATTGTGCAGAATGTCGAATCGTCTATCTGCTCAGCCAGATGTATTCTCCTACGATCATTTGAGAGGCTTGCGTGCCAAAGATCGTGGTGCGCGTTAGAGTCACCAACTACCAAACGGTTTTCACCTCTGAGTAGCGCACCTATTTCATTTTTCATTTCATTTATTAATAAAATCATTAGCACAATAAGATCAAAAGAAAGATCTTTTATAGCGCAACAAAAAATTCATAACAGTAAATACATATAACTAAAACAGCAAAAATTACTTAAGACTAAATAAAAGTAACATAATATAATCAACAGAGTAGTATTTTTAAGTGAGTTCTACAATTACAGGACATATACTTAAAATAAGACTTAATTAAACAAGTACATAGAGAGCACAGTATATACAGGAATAAACCTTTTCGCAGTTTTTCACCATTTGGCCCCCGAGGAGTACTTTTGGGTTGTGTGTGTGCTGCTTTTCGTTTTGCGCGCACGGCAACACTTACTGTGGGGAATTTCGCCTCATGATTAGAAAAAGTTAATTTCGAGGATAAAATATACATAATTATGTGTTATTTATGAACAAAATGTAGGTTAAGTATAATATTCATCTTTAATGTATGCAGATATTCATGCTTAATGAAGAATAATATCAATAGTTAAGTACATAATTAACGCTTGTGTTTTATAAACTGGAAAACTCAAATCGTAATTATAGCATTGAATGGAGTTTTCTTAAATGTAAGTTTAAATTAAAATAAAAGTCCATTGTAAGATTTTTTAATGAAAAACGTAAATTTTGTGTATTTATCCTTTCATACCACAGTGTGATATCCAGCCGGGCAGCTGGTGACGGGGTATGTATACGTTAAATATTTTGAGCTCAACATCGCCTGACCGGATAGCAATACCCTGACATTTTAAGATGGTATCCCTGCGGTTGATGTCTGCTTCAATAAGACGATACTGCACGGTGTGGTGCGTGATGAACGCTAAACCTCCACCATTATCTAGCTCGCGATCTCGACGGTGCATGTTGTATCCGGCGCAATTCAACAGGGTTGAATTGTCGTGCAACTTCGTCTCTTGGACCGCAGCTATTAATATTCCATGCCTTCCCATAAAGACTGTTATCTCCTCGATCTTGCTCTGGAGTCCGTTACAGTTAAATTGTAGCACCTTTGTGTGCCTTGGGAGACCGTTTGTGATGTGTGGTGTTAAAGAGTTGTGTTGCCTGCCGGTTGTGGTGGTGGTTGGTGGCGTCGCGGGGGAGGGATGCGACGGGGCAGCACAGCTGGGGCCCACA
>NW_016159589.1:78359-81615 GCF_001687245.7 Rhagoletis zephyria
CCGGTTTCGACGAAGCGTGGTCACCAAAGTCTATTTCGACTCTGTCGTCGCGCTTCGTCGGGTTGGACAACGACCTCACGGTTGACCAAAGCTTGGTCACACCAGAGGCGATGGTGCAGGTCTTCAAATGCTCTTCCCATTTCTTCCGCTTATGTACGTTCACAAGTTGCCGTATCTCCGAATTGAGATCCCTGATACGCGGATTTCCGGGATCGGCCTGACGAAGGTTGTCGCGCACATCGGCTAGAACAGCCGCTTCAGCAGGGAAGTTTGGACGGGAGTCCGTAATGCATCCTGCTGGGATGAATCGAGCTGCAGCAGCTTTGACAGCCCTGCGGAACTTACGTTCACCTAGATGAACGTCGGTTGGTATGGGTAGTGCAGTGAAGGCGCCCTCAGTAACATCCGTGAAGCCTTTCCAGTCAGCTTTGGAAAAGTTGACTTAAGTCCGGTGATCGACGGAAGCAAAGTCGGCAGGTTTATCAATCGAGATGACTATGGGCAGATGGTCTGATGCTAGGGTCAGCATAGGTCGCCATGATACGCTGTGTATCAGACCAGCGCTGACAATTGTTAGATCTGGCTTTGGAAAAGTTGACTTAAGTCCGGTGATCGACGGAAGCAAAGTCGGCAGGTTTATCAATCGAGATGACTATGGGCAGATGGTCTGATGCTAGGGTCAGCATAGGTCGCCATGATACGCTGTGTATCAGACCAGCGCTGACAATTGTTAGATCTGGCGAGCTGCAGCAGCCGCCCATAATCCTGGTGGGTGCGTCGTCGTTCATTGTGCAGAATGTCGAATCGTCTATCTGCTCAGCCAGATGTATTCTCCTACGATCATTTGAGAGGCTTGCGTGCCAAAGATCGTGGTGCGCGTTAGAGTCACCAACTACCAAACGGTTTTCACCTCTGAGTAGCGCACCTATTTCATTTTTCATTTCATTTATTAATAAAATCATTAGCACAATAAGATCAAAAGAAAGATCTTTTATAGCGCAACAAAAAATTCATAACAGTAAATACATATAACTAAAACAGCAAAAATTACTTAAGACTAAATAAAAGTAACATAATATAATCAACAGAGTAGTATTTTTAAGTGAGTTCTACAATTACAGGACATATACTTAAAATAAGACTTAATTAAACAAGTACATAGAGAGCACAGTATATACAGGAATAAACCTTTTCGCAGTTTTTCACCATTTGGCCCCCGAGGAGTACTTTTGGGTTGTGTGCTGCGTTTTCGTTTTGCGCGCACGGCAACACTTACTGTGGGGAATTTCGCCTCATGATTAGAAAAAGTTAATTTCGAGGATAAAATATACATAATTATGTGTTATTTATGAACAAAATGTAGGTTAAGTATAATATTCATCTTTAATGTATGCAGATATTCATGCTTAATGAAGAATAATATCAATAGTTAAGTACATAATTAACGCTTGTGTTTTATAAACTGGAAAACTCAAATCGTAATTATAGCATTGAATGGAGTTTTCTTAAATGTAAGTTTAAATTAAAATAAAAGTCCATTGTAAGATTTTTTAATGAAAAACGTAAATTTTGTGTATTTATCCTTTCATACCACAGTGTGATATCCAGCCGGGCAGCTGGTGACGGGGTATGTATACGTTAAATATTTTGAGCTCAACATCGCCTGACCGGATAGCAATACCCTGACATTTTAAGATGGTATCCCTGCGGTTGATGTCTGCTTCAATAAGACGATACTGCACGGTGTGGTGCGNTATTTATCCTTTCATACCACAGTGTGATATCCAGCCGGGCAGCTGGTGACGGGGTATGTATACGTTAAATATTTTGAGCTCAACATCGCCTGACCGGATAGCAATACCCTGACATTTTAAGATGGTATCCCTGCGGTTGATGTCTGCTTCAATAAGACGATACTGCACGGTGTGGTGCGTGATGAACGCTAAACCTCCACCATTATCTAGCTCGCGATCTCGACGGTGCATGTTGTATCCGGCGCAATTCAACAGGGTTGAATTGTCGTGCAACTTCGTCTCTTGGACCGCAGCTATTAATATTCCATGCCTTCCCATAAAGACTGTTATCTCCTCGATCTTGCTCTGGAGTCCGTTACAGTT
The DNA here is from genome assembly GCF_001687245.7 of Rhagoletis zephyria. Lineage (NCBI taxonomy): Eukaryota > Metazoa > Arthropoda > Insecta > Diptera > Tephritidae > Rhagoletis > Rhagoletis zephyria. The sequence goes on from NW_016159589.1 coordinate 80,477, forward strand.
AAATTGTAGCACCTTTGTGTGCCTTGGGAGACCGATTGTGATGTGTGGTGTTAAAGAGTTGTGTTGCCTGCCGGTTGTGGTGGTGGTTGGTGGCGTCGCGGGGGAGGGATGCGACGGGGCAGCACAGCTGGGGCCCACATAATCACTCTTCCAATCTCGCGTGTTGCGAAGTCCTGAGCACGCCCTAAAGTGGCACCAGCCGAGGCAAAAGTTGCACTTGANAGCACGCCCTAAATTGGCACCAGCCGAGGAAAAAGTTGCACTTGACTAATGTCACGCTACGGTATATTCTGGACTGACAAACAGAGCAGATTGTCGGAGGGACTAGGAGTTGCCGGCGGCGGTGTGCGGGTGCTATTGTGTTTGTTTGTGTGTCTATTGTTGTGTTGTGTTGGGGTGTGGGTGTGTTGATTGTGTGCAGCCCAGGCGGTTTGCCGTGGAGGCGGTCCGGTTCGCACAGCATGGGGCCCCGAACGACGTCGGTGCGTACGTAGGCCCGAGCAGTTACGGAGGTGACTCCACCTGTCTCAGGCATTGCACCTGAGCGAGGTGGAGTTTGTATGCAGTCGTCTCTGGCATACGCAGCAGGTGTAGATTTCTGGCCCTAGGTTTGCCTCTATACCAGCCCTGAGCACAAGGGTACGGAGAAGATGTAGCCCTAGGATCGAGTAACTTTTGATGGATTTCGCCGACCTAAACGGGGTTAGATCGCCGAAACAACAGCCCTTGGTCGGGTAAAACCCGAGTCATTCCGGTACGTAGAACCGGCTGTCGTGGGAATGTGTTCTGTGGTCTGTCGTGTCAGCAGGTGTAGATTTCTGGCCCTGGGTTTGACTCGATGCCAGCCCTGAGTAGAAGAATACGTAGTGAATGTAGCCCTATGGATGAGCAACTTCTGAGATACTTCGCCGACCTAAACGGGGTAAGATCACCGAAACAACAGCCCTTGGTCGGGTAAAACCCGAGTCATTCCGGTACGTAGAACCGGCTGTCGTGGAAATGGTCGACGTTGGTTCAGACCCTCGCTTATCTGTGTGGTGATGGCGTTTAATGCAGTGGTCGTGCTGTGCATTTTGCGGAATTCGTGTAGGTGTTGGGCTAGTTGCTGATGTTTCGTTAGACTGGGGAGGAGTAGTGCT
>NW_016159590.1:0-11635 GCF_001687245.7 Rhagoletis zephyria
ATGAAAATTCGCATGGCTGATCATGGTCTTCATCAACAAAATTCGATTTTAGCCGGGTTTTTCTGAGTTCAAAAATCAAGAACCGGTTTTTTTTCAAATTGCCGTTTTTCGAATAATCGAACACCCTACTAAATATACTTTAGAACTACAATTTTTTAATATCCCCGAAATTTTCCGTTTCCTATCATTTTCCTTGCTGGTATATAGCTTTTGATTTCATTGTATGCACTCCTATTCTCCCCTTTAGTTTCCATCCATTATTGAAATTGGCTAAAAGTGCCTGCAAATAATTGCAGACAGGCAGTTGGAGGGAGTGCTTTTGCAATTGAACTGAATTTATTTGCGTCACTTGAGTGGCACTAGCAGCAGCAGCAAGCCAAAACGATGTGACGGTGCAGATTTTATTAAGTAGCATCGCAAATTAACATACCGACACATTCATACAGTGTCGGGCAAAAAATAGGGTCGATACATTTTAAAAAGTTTTGGAAATTTTCTGTTGTTTATTTAATGTTTATTATTTTTTTTTATAAACGGATAGCTCATTATCGAACAAAAACCATGTAAGTCCATACTTCAAAATTTTAACAAAACTTAGTAAAACTCGACAAAGTTTCATTAAATTTTTTAATAAGAATTTTTGTTGGCTAGGGTAATTATTGCTTTTTAAGATTCTATGTATTTTCTTTGGATTTTTTAGCAACGCCACACGTGCACTTTATTACAGTAAATTTAATGTACTATACAACTGTATAATCTTATATTTTTCTAAAAATTCTGATCAAAAACTTTGTTGAAACTTTGTCCATAATGTCGAGATAATGGGCTATACTTTTATAAAAAAAAAACAAATATTAAACAAAAAAGAAGAAATAAAATAACCAGGTACTACTTGACAGGTAGTCAAAACCCATTTCATCTGGTCGTATGATACACTTTTTATCTGCTCGACTCATTCAGTATACAGCAAAAAAACGAATACTTAAAATATTAACAATAAGCCACGATCAATTTAGAGGCGCAAACACATGCAATCTTAAAAAGCAATAATTACCCAAGCCAACTAATAAGANGTATGATACACTTTTTATCTGCTCGACTCATTCAGTATACAGCAAAAAAACGAATACTTAAAATATTAACAATAAGCCACGATCAATTTAGAGGCGCAAACACATGCAATCTTAAAAAGCAATAATTACCCAAGCCAACTAATAAGAAATCTAATAAAGTATAAGTATGTGCTAATGACAATAAAAAAAAAAAAAAACAGAACTACGAATACAGATACCGAAAAAATGCACAGTGTAACATACATACATCAAAAGATTTAAGGAAAAATTCAGCAATGAACAACGTGCAACAACAAACAAAACATCGTCCTTGTTTAAGAGCACGTCAGTCCTGCCAAGGCACTTTATTCCGAAAAGGCTGTCTAACTAAAAAATTTCAGAAAGCAGTTGCAGTCACACCTTGCATGTAATGTCGTGCGAAAGAGGTTTTTAATTTGCGAAAGGCGAATTGTAGGAAAATTGCTGAAAGCGCTTTTTGGTTGTTTACACAGCGAATCAATTTAAGGGAATCTTTCTCGATACAGAAATGCAACCATTCGCCTCCTTGACGGTTGGCGGCATTTTTTTGTTTATAATTAACTTTATTTTCAATTTGAAGTTAATTTCTTATTTATAACTAAACAATTAAATTCCGCAAAATAATTAATTAAAATCGACAGCACTACTTTGGCAGCACTTGCAGAAGAAATAAAAATTGCTAGTGCTCGAACAAGTTGAGATAAATTTCTGCAATCCATTTTCACTCTTTCAGTTGCAGTCACACCTTGCAATTTGAATTTCTGAAACTGATTTCCGAAAAGGGACAGATAGGTTTGGCTGTTCACACGCGAAAATAAAATTTCTCTTTCTCAATTTGACAGCGAGTTTCGTGGAAAACGTCTGATATGCTCTTTATAAATCAAATTGCGCATAGTTACGGCAGGCATCGAATTTTAATAGTTATGGAAAAACAGAATGCAACCGTTTATCGTGTATCCCATGAGTTCATAATAGGGGGGATTAAAAAGAGAGAAAAAGTAAGATACACGATTAAATGAAATCAGTATGAAAAGTGTACCAAAGTAGGAATGAAATCGATGCATCGTTGTCTAATAGTTTTTAATTGTAACGATGTTTTAAACATCGACTTTAGTGTGACTCTCAAACTTGTCTTGTATTGAACTTATCCATTATTTTCAAAATTTTGCATTGGTTGGGATTGAAAATGATTAAATTTTTCATTGAATTTAACTAAGACTTAAGAAATTGCAAAATATCGTAAACCATCGATATATCGATGTTTTTCTGGTGTTGCTCTTTCCGATGCATAAAAACATGGATGTATCGATGTTACTCCCTAAAATTTGCATCCCTATATCAAAGGCGACTGGTACTGATGTTTAATTTTTAGCCCTAGAACACTGATGTTAGTCGATTTGACTAACACAGTTTATGTTTTGTAGTGAAGTTTCTTGAAAATGCATTTTTTGAAATTGAATTTTCGTTAATTAAACTACAACATATTTTGCTAAGAAAGCATTAAAACAATAACGCATGGAATATTTTTTGACGATTGGTCCTTTGAAACTTAAAAAAATTAGTGCTAAATGCATGTTAGCCGATTCAACTAATAATAAGTGTGAACGTATTAAAAATATGACAAATGTTTAATTGTTCTTTGTTGTTTTTAATAAACATTTTCACCCCTGAGGATACTAAGAAAATTTAGCGAAACCTTGGGCATGAAGTGAAGAAAATTTGCAGTTGCGCACATTAGATCCATGAAGCCTATACAAGAACAAAATATTTAAATACAAGGGATCAGCACAAATAAAGCAAAAATAAAAATAGGCTAAACTTGTTAAAATGTTGCGACTCTATTTTTTGGTCCTTCACTGTAAGTAGTACATACATATGTATGGATTTATAAAATGGTCTTTTGCGAAAGTATAAATGTTCAACTTCAATTACAAAAGGATGAATACCGTACAGTGAATTGGAATTACAATAGCCTTATGTTCGTATTGTTCTAATGGTAAAACAAATAACATAAAACCTTAAATAAGTTATATTCAAAATAAATGGCATGAAAAATGTTTGCGGCTTAGCATTAAGACCCAGTTATTTTAACTCGGTCTGAAGAGTATTTCAATGACAAAGTTTTAGTTTCCATCTATCGATGTGAAGAATACGACAACAAATCAAAACATGGCTCAGGAAAGTTATCAGGAATGGCATCCCTCGGATAAAAAAAGCCTTTTTCTTTCATTTCCAATGACAATTTTTGCATAACGATTTGTCTACCTTTTTGCCTCTCGTTTACTTGAGGTGAAAGTGTCAATAGCATGTGTGCAAACAGTGCACATTTTCACTTATACACACAAATCAGTAGATGAGAAATCAACACATTTGCATGAGGCATATGTGTAGGCATCTGGCAGCAAAGGCTAAAACGAGTCATATCATTTGTTTGTCCTTACCAACTCACTTTGGATAGTTAGTCAGGTGTGTTCGAAATGCTTGCTTACTGTCAATGTTTGTTGTTGAATCTTTTCATGCGATATGTTGACCTCATACAATGATACCAGCGTTGGTTGGTTGTTTTATCAATACTGTTTTGTTGAAGTATGGTATGCAGTCATGTTTGTTATGGATTTTATTGCAGCTCTGGGCTTTGAATCAGAGGCCAAAACTAACAGTTATTTAAGATTTTGAACTGAAAAAGTTATTCGATTTTGGAGTTCAAAGAAATAGTCTCGTAACCTTTATTAGTGATAAATATTTTTTCGTCGCATATACGGCGACGCATCCGCGTGAGTAGTGGTACGTACTTCCACTCGGTAGGACCAAGTTTCGATCCCTGGTCAGAGCAACATTATAAAAAAAATATTTTTTAATAATCTCATAAAATAATTTCCCGTTCGGAGGCAGCGTAAAACTGTAGGCCCCTCCATTTGTGGAACAAAATCAAGACCGGTACCAAAAATTGGAGGGGAGGGGAGGCCAAACACCTAGAAAAATTTTATAAGTGGCAACAATTTTTTTAATTTCTTGGATTCGAGTATAGTTATAGGGGAATTGTTTTGTCTATAATGTTTGTTGCGAGTCAATATTAAAAAAACGTCGAACATAAAAGAAGAATATATCGATGGTCCTCTGACATAAGAGCACAACTCAAAATTTCATGCCTCTTAGTTATAAAGCCGATAATGTTTATAAATAATCATGTTTTTCCGTGGAAAATCGGTATGTGCTTGGTGGTTACCAATCCAATAGGAGCGCAGTTTGGCCATTTGTCACAAGACCGAAGTAGGAAACCCTTACTACTGAACAGTGGCACATGTCTCACAGTTATAGTTAATATTGGCATAAGTCAAAAACTGTCGATAGGTTAGTGATGCTGCTATGTGAAATAATGACATTTTTCATGTTGTGGCGTTGTTCATTACATAGTTTCAGTAAGACACTTATGCTGGATTTCCACAAGGCACTAAATGGTGTTTAAGCGACTTATGCATTTCCCGCATAAACAAAGAACAGCGAACACCCACACGCATTTATATTGCATTCCCGCATAAACCAAGTGCAGCGAACACACACACGCACTTGTGTTTAAAAGTATTTCGCTCGTTCTTAATTGGGTATGCATTTTTTATGCAATTCTCAAATATCTCTTCGCTGAACTTAGTGAAGTGATAAGTCGCTGGCATTTTCAGCATGGTCAACGCTAAACCAGCTTGGCTCATCACGATGGTCAACGCTAAACCAGCTTGGCTCATCACGATGGTCAACGCTAAACCAGCTTGGCTCATCACGATGGTCAACGCTTAACTAGCTTGGCTATCACGCGGTGCTTTGAGCATCGCTCCCACTCCACTCCCGGAGTACTTTTTGGTATGGTAGTAAGCTCCGGCTTACAAGCCACACTGGGGCTCTGCATGAATGCATCCTCAAATAAATCCCTGCTCATTGCACAGCAGCCTACGGCAGCTAGAGCATGACTCCTCCAGTGGAGTCGCCCCAGCTCATTTCCACAGCAGCCTACGGCAGCTAGAGCATGACTCCTCCAGTGGAGTCGCCCCAGCTCATTTCCACAGCAGCCTACGGCAGCTAGAGCATGACTCCTCCAGTGGAGTCGCCCCAGCTCATTTCCACAGCAGCCTACGGCAGCTAGAGCATGACTCCTCCAATGGAGTCCCCCCAAATAAATCCCAGCTCATTGCACAGCAGCCTACGGCAGCTAGAGCACGACTCCTCCAGTGGAGTCCCCCAATTAATATATATGGTCACCTTTAAACCTGGTCTCCCGCTCTCCCTCAGTTATTCAAAATGGCAAATGACAAAGTTGGGAATTAAAAAATAATCGTGCCATTACGTGCAAAAAAATTTCATTAAGCCCATACATTTTTGGCCTATTGGAAATTCGGCATTATTAATTTTTTTATGTGAAATAACGATATTTTTCGTTTTGTCCCGTTGTTCAGCAATACCAGTGGAGTTATATTCGTTTAATTTCTTAAGAGTCGTTTTTATTTGAGTCCAACCCTTACTTAATCTTTAGAAAAAATTCATAATTTGAAAATATTTCCCTACAGAATGACTGCAAATATTCCGTAATAATTACGTTTCCAGATATGTTACTGCTAAATTACGAAATACAAAACCTTTAATTGGCTCTATAGTCTAAGAGCTAGCAACGTTTTCGAGCAGGAATTTCAGGTCACCTGGTTTTTTGATATGACATCTCTTTCACTCCCTCGGTTAGGGTGGGGGCCATCTGGCAGGCGGTAATGGTTGAGTTGACTAGTGCGCATCGTATCTTTACAGTTAAAATTTCTAATTTTTTGAGTCATTTTAGTAAGGCTAATTTTCTTTTTATTCGCTTTAACAAACTTTTAGAAACATTGATTGATTATTGCCAGACATGTCCGTTGTTGCTAACATTGTGCCAGACGTCGTTTTTTATTAAAAAAAATTTATTTTTCAAATCATTTAATGTGATCTTGTTTAAGTACTAATGAATCTAAAATTAATTTGCCAGACATTAATTCGGTTGCTAAAGCAAGATCCAGATCGATTTAAAGCTGAAAAGTATTACGCTGGTAGTGAAGGAGATAGTAGCAAAATAGTGAATTTTCATAGGAATTTAGTATGAAAACTATAACTATTTATCTAACGTTATAACACAAATCTAATTATTGGAATATCAAAAATAATTTTTTTTCAAATACATACTTTAAGGCAAATAAACACTTAAAACATTTAAAAAAACATCAAATTCTATAGTGTCGGAATAAAGCAAGAAAAGCAAGAGAAAAACACAAATATTTTTATATTTATAACATTATCATAACATTTTTCTATTCATACATTATCATAACATTTTTATATTTATAATATTATCACAACATTTTTATATTTAAACACTGGTTTACACCGAAAATGCACAGCGGATGCCACTATCCAACTCCTATGCAGATTCGCTTGCTGATTTCGAAATTTGGTATTTTTTCCATATATAAGTTTTCAAGATATTTTCAATTTACTGTTATTCAGCTTAAAAAAATGGTTCCACTTAATCACGTATATCTTATACGAAATGTAGCAAATGAAACGTAGAAAAACTCCCCATAAACAGTATATATTCATGTATGTACATACATCAGTTTTCTATAAACTTAGTATTTTTTTGAGAAATTTATTAATCATTCCAGATTTTTTATTTTTTATGAAAAAATAAAAGAAATATTTTTTTTTTTAATTTTTTTCATTTGTATTAAACCCTTTTCCTTTACAAAAAAAGCATGCTGCTAACGAAGAAAGTCGATAGATATTTGTATAAATAAAGATGTGAAAGGTCATATGAAAATGTATGACCATAATCGTACGAGTATTAGTAACATTCTTTACTGCTCATATGTATTTCATAATTTTTTTTGATTTTACCATATTTTTTTTTATCTTTTCAAATTACTACTTGTTTTTTTTTTGCTGTAAAAAAACAGGCTTTAATACAAATGAAAAAATTAAAAAAAAAATCTATTATTTCTTAAATTTTTTCTCTGCTAAATTAAATTTTTTTTTTTAATTTTTTCATAAAAAAATAAAAAGTCTGGAATGATTAATAAATTTCTCAAAAAATACTAAGTTTATAGAAAACTGATGTACAACATATAAGTTATCACACCTGTAATCCCAATACTAACCAATCGCGCACCCTTTACTCACGTTGCCGGGCATGTGACTTCTTCATTGCCCCAAATAGCACTTTCGCTGACTTAGCACACGCGCAAGCGATCGGTAACACAATACGCCCAATAAGGCGTGAGAAGTGCAGCATAAGCAATATTGGCCTACACGCGCAACTCATCGGTTACGAAATGCCGGTTGGTGGTGGGATCTGCAACGTAGACATAAGTAAGTTAGACTAAGAAGTTAGTTGGTAAGAAATGAATATTGTTCGAGTCAGTTGAATGAGGGAGTGCAACCAGTGCACAAGGAACCTATCTATTGTGAAACAAATTAATTTGTGTATTTCCTTTTGAGTGCAACCAGTGCACAATAAACCTATTTATTTGTGAATCAAATTATTTTGTGTATTTCCTTTGATCGGTGAACAGTGAGTTCACCGCAACTTTAATTTTTTATCAGTTCTCCTTCCGAGAACTGTAAGTTGCGCCCGAGCAATCGGGTGCGGAGTGGACAGAAAAAAAAAGAACAAATAAAAAATGAAAAATAAAAAGTAAACTTGACTAAGTGAAATTGAAGTGTTTACAAGATACAAATTTCTAATAGAGACGGAAAAAAACATTAAACGGTCAAAAATTTAGTAACCTATTTAGTGAAAAAAGACAAAAGAAACATTAAACGGTCAAAAACTAAATCACTTATTTAGAGAGAAAAAAAAGCAAAACAGCTCTCCAAATAGAGAAAGTTAAAAAAGCAAATAGTTTATTAGCCCAATGAGATACTGGCTTTTGTGAGTATAATCTAATCACTGTATATTTCCCTTTTCTTTTTCTATTTTTGTAGTAAGGAAGTCATGGACTCTGAGGAAATCAAAAAGTCACTAACGGAGACGAATGGGGCTATCAATGCCATTCTCTCCCAACTGAAGAAAATCGACCAACGGCTCAAAAGTGTGGAGTCGAAAAATAACGACGAGTCTTTTTCAGGGCTCGGCAGTAATCTGGAGAGGCTAGAAGCCCAAGTAGAGGAAGTGCGTAGGCAGTCCTTGGATAGCAGGCCAGAACCGGTTGTAGAGCCGCTAGTCAGTCCTCGGACGGAGGTCGAGCTAGCGGAGGTGGCTAAGCTGCCGGACTGTGTAAAAGAGTTGCAGGTATTCGATGGATCACGAGAGCACTATGGCTCCTGGGTCCATAGTGTAGAACAAGTAATAAAAGATTACGAAATAGTGCGGCATAAGCCGATTTACGCAGCCATATTGAGGCACATTAGGGGGAAGATTAGGGGCGCAGCAGACTCTGCATTACTTACGCACAATATACTAGATTCCGACTGGGGCAGGGTGAAGGAAATCCTTTCCCTGCACTATGCAGACATAAGGGACATAGAAACATTAGAGCAGCAACTGACGTTAATGTCACAAGGGCGTCAGAAGATGTCCGACTTTTATGCTCAGGTGCAAAAGCACCTGTCTCTAATGATTAATACTATAAAGGCCGAAAAATATGCACACGGGGAAACAGTAGAAGCATTGGCAGAGGCACATCGTCGAAGAGCACTGGATGTCTTCATAAGGGGCTTAAACGGAGATCTGCCTGCCCTGCTCCTAGTCCAAAACTTGAAAACACTACCGGAGGCATATTCTGCATGTCTCAAGATTTTAAACGTAGACCGCAGAAATTCTATCTACCGCCCACCCTTCCACAGGGATAATAGAAATTTTAATGACAGCTACCAACCTTCAGCTCCAAAATTTTTTTCCCGCGATAAAAGAAATTATTCCAACCTCGACCAGGGTAATCCCGCTCAAAGGAATTCATTCCAACCAAATAGCAACCGCGTGTGGCAGAATGGCAACCAGCAAAGGCCTAGACCTTCCTTCTCAGGATCAGCGCAAACCCGAGTAAGCAAATAGTCTTCCCAAAATTGGAGAAACAATAACAGTAGTAAGAGCAGAAGCAGAACCATCAGCCCAGACCCGACAGACGGGTGGCACTCGATTTTTAAGATATGACAGCACCAAGAGGGGTGCAAGCTCCCCAGGATATTCAGACAAAACCCCCAGTAAGCAACATAAACTCTTCCACCTGGTACCGATCGATGAGGAAGCAGGTGAAATCAACAAAGAACAAATCACGGGAGATCAGGTAAATTTTACCATGGGAGCCTCGTGTCCGGCGTACCATATCTAGAGTACGCCACGCAGGATTTGGGTATTTTAGAATTTCTAGTGGATACGGGGGCGAACAAAAATTATATAAGCGAGCGCGTAGCTCAAAATACTACGCCAGTAGAAAAACCATTTAAGGTAATTTCCGCAGGGGGCACTATAAATGTAGACAGGAAAATATGCGGCCATTTTTTTAAATTCGTGGGCAAGGACATTCCCACCACATTTTTTGTTCTTCCAGGACTTGAATCATTCGACGGGATAATAGGTGATGATACGCTGACGGAAATTAAAGCAGTTCTAGATAGGGAGCTCAACACTAAATATTGTGCTGCCCCTTAAGCGAAAGGAAGCGCAGCAGGTTAACAGCATCACCTTAAACATTCCTTTCGATAATGATATCACCGACCTTACAAAAAATAAGCTCTACGAGATCCTAGAAAGATATGAAATTCTATTTGGCCCAGTTGACCGAGGCATGGAAATCCAAACCAATGTCCAAGCGGAAATCAGAACCACAACCGAAAACCCCATTTACACTAAAAGCTACCCCTACCCAGTTAATATGCGCGACGAGGTGGAAAAGCAAATCCGGGACTTACTAGCAGAAGGCATAATTCGTCCTTCCAAAAGTCCCTACAACTCACCCATATGGATTGTGCCAAAAAAATCTCAGGCAGATGGGGAAAAAAATTACAGAATGGTGATAGACTTCAAGCGGCTAAATGCCGTAACCATCCCTGACACCTACCCCATACCTGACATTAATGGCACCATCGCGAGTCTCGGTAGTGCAAAGTATTTTACGACACTTGACCTAACTTCGGGATTTCATCAGATCCCAATGAAAGCAAGCGATATACCAAAAACGGCATTTTCCACCATGAATGGAAAATACGAATTTTTGCGGCTTCCTTTCGGTCTCAAAAATGCACCCTCTATCTTCCAGCGCATGATAGACGACGTGCTAAAGGAATTTATAGGTCGTATTTGCTTTGTATACATCGACGATATAATAATCTTTAGTAGGGATGAAAGCACTCATCTAAAGGACATTGAGACTATCCTTGCCAGGCTCTTAGCTGCGGGTCTCAAGGTTAACCTTGTGAAAACGCAGTTCCTGAAGACAAGCGTAGAATTCCTTGGCTATATTGTGAGCTCTGAGGGAATACTGCCTGACCCAAAGAAGGTAAATTCCATCAAAAACATGCTGCCTCCGTCTAATTTAAAAGAGCTTAAGAGCTTCCTAGGGTTAACATCGTACTATCGTAAATTCATTCGGGATTACGCAAAAATTGCAAAACCGCTCACCAACCTTACCCGAGGAGAACACGCACGGGTAAGGGCAACACAATCGAGAAAAGTGCCCATTAATTTGAACAAAGAAGCGCAGGAGGCGTTCACGAATCTCAAGGAGATACTGACGACCTCCGAGGTCTTGACCTTCCCTAACTTTGACAGATCCTTCAACCTTACGACCGATGCCTCCGATTTTGCTATCGGAGCGGTGCTATCACAAGACTACGATGGCAAAGACAAGCCCATAACATTCATATCGCGAAGAATACCAGAATACCAGTACAGAAGAGGCGTACGCAACAAACGAAAAGGAAATGCTTGCTATCGTATGGGCTCTGGATAACCTCCGGAACTACCTGTATGGAGCGAAAAAAATACGAATATTTACAGATCATCAACCCCTGACTTTCTCTTTAAGTAACCGAAATTACAACGCCAAGCTAAAACGTTGGAAGGCCAGGATCGAGGAATACAATTACGAAATAATTTATAAGCCAGGCAAATCTAACGACGTGGCTGACGCACTGTCCCGACTCAAAACTCACGCAAATCCCCTTACAACGTCCACATCCGACGCCGCTAGTCAAAATACAACCACAGCGGATTCTGAAAGCGAGGCCGGTGATACCGTACATAGTGCAGAACAGGACAACTCCGACCTTATACCGTTCGTTGAAGTGCCCCTAAACGTATTTAGAAACCAGCTTGTATTCGGGGGTAGGCTAGAAATATTTGAAGAACCCCATCCAGGTTACTCGCGACACTACTTAAAGATAGAGGAAATCAGCGAAGAGGAGCTCATTAACGTTCTGAAGGAAAAACTTAGGCCAAATGTTATTAACGGCATTAAAATGCCGGAGGGTAAATTAGGGCTCCTCCAGAAAGTATACGTTGAAAATTTCATGCAATATAAGATCCGAGTAGCTCG
>NW_016159590.1:11645-13224 GCF_001687245.7 Rhagoletis zephyria
ATTCATGTCGATATATTCGAAATACAAGGAGAAAAATTTCTCAGCTGCATTGACAAATTTTTAAAATTCGCAAAACTTGTTTACTTAAGAAACAAGTCCACCTTGCACCTTAAGGACAAAATAGTCAAACTCTTGCACTATTTTACGACCCCAGATATCCTTGTGACCGACAACGAGCGCGGTCTAGTTAGCCCAATAATACAAAATCTGTTAGAGTCATTGGGAGTTAGGCTGTATCGTACACCTTCTCAGAGAAGCGAGGTGAACGGCCAAGTAGAAAGACTCCATTCTACCTTAATCGAAATTATCAGATGCCTGAAGATAGATATTCCTAATTTAAAAATCAAACAGCTAGTAAATATAGCAGTAGATCGCTACAATAACTCCATTCATTCCGTTATAAACCGAAAACCCAGTNGTGAGGTATTTTTCAACCGCGCAAAAGCGGCCAATTACCAGGAACTCCTGGAGAAAAGCAAGAAAACCAACGAATATTTAAAAACCTTACTAACTCAAAAGCAAATAGAGTATATTGAACGGCACAATAAAAGAAGATCTCTACCGTAGCGTTATGATGAAAATGATATCATATACGTGAAGCACAAACAGATCAAGGGAAAGCAAAAACCCATATACAAGAGAGAAATTGTCGCAAAGGACAACAAGGTGTCCGTAACCACAGTTAGTGGGAAAAAAATCCACAAAACCCACATTAGAAATGTCAAACGCAGGAATACACATCCTAGCACTTGAAACTGAAAGCAAAACAAAAAAAAAAAAATCAAAAAAAATATAAAAAAAATATCGAGATACATTAATTCTCAGAAAATAATTTTTCTTTTTATTCGAAACCAAAATTAATGAATTAATGAAAATAAAAGCAAAGGACATGTTCACTACTACAAGAGCCCGGCTTGTTAGTGGGACAAATCGTGCCTTAGTAGCGGGCGGCGCCATCGAATTTGACAAATGGCTACGCTGCCTTCAAAACGGATCACACGATCCCCCATAGCTAGTTCGAGAACAGTATGGACCTCTATCCTAAATATACTAACGATCTTGTAAAACAAGTATTTGTGATCTAGCTAACAATTACTAACACACTAACACCAATAACATCCTTGCAGATTCCCACTGCTGGCATCAGCCATCAGCGCGCTCCATATATTTCACTATAAAACCCCAATCGTAACTATCCAAAACGGGAATGGGTGGATCATTGGCGGATCCTTCAAGCTGGTTCACGTTATCAATCTCCAGCAATATGTTACAATTATGACGCAAATGGAAAATTTGGCAAACCGCTTAATGAAGCGCGCTGGCGACCAAACTTTAGCGCATCTCTACATCAACCAAACATTAGAACGACTTGAGGAACTTACGGGTAGCACGGGCAGAGCAAGGGTCGGTCACCCGCTCTATCGACTGGATAGGCTCAGCATGGAAATGGCTAGCAGGATCACCAGATGCAACCGACTGGAACTACATTCTCCACAGCCAAAATGAAGTCATTCGGAGCAATAACCACCAGTACAAGATCAACGGAAAGCTCTTCGCCGCCACCCAGGAAGTCCTAAAT
>NW_016159590.1:14174-38541 GCF_001687245.7 Rhagoletis zephyria
AAAATCGACGAGGTGGTGAATCGCACTAATTACTTAGCGAAAGAAAATGAGGCAACGGAATTTGATCAAAATGCACTACACAACATCCTGCTCGTTCGCGAAGAGGTAAACGAAATCGTGCGGGCATGTCAACTGGCAAAACTGGGTATTGTCAACACCAATTTACTTGGCACAGATGAGGTCAACCAGGTACTGTCAGAAGTAGAGACCCTTCCATACCAAAACGTAATTGAGGCTATTGAGTACGGTCAACCATCAGTATACACGAATGGGACACTGCTCCTCTACGTGCTCTCAATGCCGAAAGTAACGGCTAACAAATATAATCTTCTCATCACCCGCGCCGGCATCTACGAACATAAACAACTTGACCTACCGTTTGACAGGATGCTCGTCAATCAAGAGGAAACATACGGAGTGACGGGAAACTGCATGGTAATCAGTTCATCTACAGTATGTAGGTCAGAATCCTTGTCAAAATAGGAAGAGGACAGCTGCATACCACGACTACTAAAAGGGGGAGACGCTAGCTGCCAGTTCCCAAGACGAAACGGATCGATTATAGAATTGGTAAACGACAATACAATATTCCTCTCAAACTACCAAGGCATGATCAGTAGCAGCAATGCCTCAAGCACTATTAACGGCACCTACATCATCCAACTAAGTAACGAAACAGTCAGGATTGGTGACCAAGTATTTTCCAGCAACGAGGTAATGACAGCGCAAGCTCTGCCAGCCGTCCTTTCGAATGTCAGGAATAAGACAATGAAGGTCAACCTAGAATACGTGCACGACATCACGATGGAGAACGTTAAGTATCTAGGATACGTTAATGAGAAGATCAATTTTTCTATGTTTACAGAAGCCCTAGCAATATGCGCAATAATAGGGGTCGCTGTTATCCTATGGAAATGGTACACTAGAAAGCCGGAACTACCAGATATTTCTGAACATTGGAGCAGTGATATGAAACTCGATAAGGTCACGAAGGGTATATCCTCATATAACTACAATCGATTACCCAGAAGTTAGCCTACCAGCAGAAGGTAGTAGCCATTCCGTACGTACCTTAACCCCCTCAGGTTTTTCGTTTGATCTGCGAGACGCAGATCTTTAAAGGGGGAGGAGTTATCACACCTGTAATCCCAATACTAACCAATGGCGCACCCTTTACTCACGTTGCCGTGCATGTGACTTCTTCATTGCCCCAAATAGCACTTTCGCTGACTTAGCACACGCGCAAGCGATCGGTAACACAATACGCCCAATAAGGCGTGAGAAGTGCAGCATAAGCAATATTGGCCTACACGCGCAACTCATCGGTTACGAAATGCCGGTTGGTGGTGGGATCTGCAACGTAGACATAAGTAAGTTAGACTAAGAAGTTAGTTGGTAAGAAATGAATATTGTTCGAGTCAGTTGAATGAGGGAGTCCACAAGGAACCTATCTATTGTGAAACAAATTAATTTGTGTATTTCCTTTTGATTGCAACCAGTGCACAATAAACCTATTTATTTGTGAATCAAATTATTTTGTGTATTTCCTTTGATCGGTGAACAGTGAGTTCACCGCAACTTTAATTTTTTATCAGTTCTCCTTCCGAGAACTGTAAGTTATATACTGTATATGGGGAGTTTTTCTACGTTTTATTTGCTACATTTCGTATAAGATATTCGTGATTAAATGGAACCACTTTTTTAAGCTGAATAACGGTAAATTGCAAATATCTCGAAACTTATTCTCCTTCTTATTTGGCGTTGTAACCGCCTAAGCGATTTTGGCCGAGTTCAGCAAAGCACGCCAGTCGTTTCTCTTCTACGCCAATTGGATACGCCAAGTGAAGCCAAGTCCTTCTCCACCTGATCTTTCCATCGCAGTGGGGGCCTCCCTCTTCCTCTGCTACCACCAGCGGGTTCCNTGGAAACGCCAAGTGAAGCCAAGTCCTTCTCCACCTGATCTTTCCATCGCAGTGGGGGCCTCCCTCTTCCTCTGCTACCACCAGCGGGTTCCGAGTTGAATACTTTCAGAGCTGGGGCGTCGAGCCACGTGGCCAAGCCAGCGGAGGCGCTGTATTTTAATTCGCTGCATTATGTCCACACTATGTCCATATCGTTGTAAAGCTCATACAGCTCATCGTTCCATCGTCTGCGGTACTCGCCGTCGCCAACGCGTAAAGGCCCGTAAATCTTCCGCAAAATCTTTCCCTCGAATACTCCAAGAGCCGCCTCAACGGATGTTGTCATTGTCGATGCTTCTGCGCCATATACCAGCACGGGCATGATGAGTGACTTATAGACAGGGTACGAAAATAAACTATATTGTACGNGCTGTTATATTTTCATTTTTATGATTTTTATTCATGTGATTAGCTGTGGCAAAAATGTATGAACAAAATACGTGTATTTATATTAAAAATTAAGTGATCAGTTATGAAACATATAAATCTTTACATGTTCTGTTAAAAAATATCTAAAATAACAAGCGATAATCCCCAAGTTCTATATCGTAGCAGTGGCCACATTGCGTGTTTGTCACAGACACGGTTTATGTCAAAAATTTTGAAGTGAAACTACCTTCTAAAAATTATTGTATCATGGTTTCTAGTTGGGGAAAATGACAGTGAATCTTACAAATTGTTTCTGACTATGTACAAAACCACAAATGATATGATGATCGATGAGCAAATGGTAATTGTTTCGTACAGTTTATTTTCGTACTCTGCTTATAGAGCGTCGTTTTCGTACGTCGAGAGAGGACTTTACTCCTGAATTGTCTACTCAGTCCAAAGTAGCACTTGTTGGCAAGAGTGATTCTGCGTTGGATTTCCATGCTGACATTATTGTCGGTGTTAATGCTGGTTCCCAAGTAAACGAAATTCTCTACTTTTTCGAAATTGTAACTGTCAACAGTGACATGGGTGCCAAGGCGCGAATGTGCTGACTGTTTGTTTGATGACAGGAGATACTTCGTCTTGTCCTCGTTTACCGCCAGACCAGCAAAGTGAATGCGCTTCCTTATCCAACATGGAAAAGGCAGAACAGACTTAATACCGAGCGGTTCAGTTCTGCAGCTGTTATTATCTACTCCAACATCAGATTAAAGAAGTCACATGAAAGGGAGTCGCCCTGTCTGAAACCCCGTTTGGTGGCGAGATCTCGAAAACTTATATATGGAAAAAATACTAAATTTCGAAATCAGCACGCGATTCTGCATAGGAATTGGATAGTGGCATCCGCTGCGCATTTTCGTTGTAAACCAGTGTTTAAATATAAAAATGTTATGATAATGTTATAAATATAAAAATTTTATGATAATGTATGAATATAAAAATGTTATGATAAAGTTATAAATATAAAAATATTTGTGTTTTTCCCTTGCTTTTCTTGCTTTATTCCGTAACTATAGAAGTTGATGTTTTTTGAAATGTTTTAAGTTTTATTTGCCTTAACGTATGTATTTGAAAAAAAAAATATTGATATTCCAATAATTAGATTTGTGTTATAACGTTAGATAAGTAGTTATAGTTTTCATACTAAAATCCTATGAAAATTCACTATTTTGCTACTATCTCCCTTACTACCAGCGTAATACTTTTCAGCTTTAAATCGATCTGGATCTTGCTTTAGCAACCGAATTAATGTCTGGCAAATTAATTTTAGATTCATTAGAACTTAAAAAACATCATATTAAATGATTTGAAAAATACATTTTTTTTAATAAAAAATGACGTCACAATGTTAGCAACAACGGACATGTCTGGCAATAATAAATCTATGTTTCTAAAAGTTAGTTAAAGCGAATAAAAAGAAAATTTGCCTTACTAAAATGACTTAAAAAATTTGCATTTTTAACTGTAAAGATACGATGCGCTCTAGTCAACGCAACCATTACCGCCTGCCAGATGGCCCCCACGCTAACCGAGGGAGTGAAAGAGGTATCATATCAAAAAACCAGCTGTCCTGAAACTCCTGTTTTCACGAGGTTGCTAGCTCCCGTACTACTACTGAAAATTATGAAATTTTGAGTTGTGTCGTTATTGCAGATGCATAATTTGCTTTTTATTCCAATTTTTGAATGTACCATGAAATAATTTCCTAACGAATAAAAAACATACCGTCTTGCTCGGATTAGTCATTAAAATAACGAAATGTGCTCGATTGATTGGTGTATTTAATATTAAATTGTTTTGAATAACTCGAAATGAGATTCATTTATTTTACTAAAAATTTCCAGGAGCAATAGTTTTGTTAATTTGACAGATCTTCTCGAGCAATATTTTTTGGAATATATATAACTAAAAACTTCTGTTATAAAACTTTCCGCCTATGGGACCCAGTGTTTATATCCTTCTTGACCCACGGCGATAATATAAATGCATTAAAATAGAGCTATTAAAAGTGAGATAAGAAAAACGATTCCAAACATTTAAAAAATCTGCATCATACCTTTCCAAAAACAAAAATCGTTCTCTACAAACCTCTCATGAGGCCCATGGTATATGGTGCAGAAGTCGAACAAAGCTGAACGGCTTATATTTCCACCACTGTTCGTAACATCTACTGCCCTGTTCGCGTAGGCGATGGTCTCTGCCCAAAACGGCAAACAGCTTGGATGCCAAAACTACCGTAAGAAATAGTAAAATTAAAATTTTCTGTGGTATACAAACAGGAAATGATTAAAAAAATAACTTCAACTTGGTATACATGAAATACGCTGAATGAATGATTTCCCAACAATACTTTCAATTAGGTTCAAGACCATTAAATACAGAAGAAAGTAAACTTTCACTTATTTTAATATGGTGCTTAGTTTTCTATACAATCACGACTGCCAGTTTCAATATATGTATCATAGGTTGGCGCTTAAATATGTTAGTGTTTGGCGGAGCTTCTCCACCGTTTTGTAGTGTTTCCGCCGACACTGAGCGGCGCACAGTGGTCGGAAAAGCCATGTCTTACGATAAAAATTAGAAGCGCTGTTACGATTATAATAAAACTTCCGGATCGTTAAATTATTGTAATATTAAATCCGAATATGCCATAAAATTTATAGTTTTACAATTGACATCAACTGCCAATTTCTCTAAAATTAAGGAAATCTTTTTGGAAATACCACTAATTACGTTTTTTGACATCCTGATCTGGAAGTGTTCATGGTAGAGTACTCGAACATGGTATGGAGATAACAATCGCATACTCATGGAGAAAAATTGCGGTTATTGGAAAAGGGATCGTGGCACCTCCCATACAAAAATTTCAAAAAATGCTAAATTCGGCATACTGCATATCTCAGGAAGTGTTCATGGTAGAGTATTGCAACTTGGTATGGAGATATATGTATGAATTTAATCAGAAAAGGCTTTGATTTCAAATCATTCTCAAATGTATATCAAACCTAATTGTTTGCTCGGTCGCTGCCTTAAAGACTTCAAATACATACATATGTACCTCGGCTTGAAATACCGATGCATGTTACCAAAGAGAGAAGTGCAGATTGTTCCCGTTTTCAATCATACACACGTACATATGTATATACATACTTACATGCGGATGTACAATATATGCATGACCCCGTAGGTGTAAGTATGTGCATCTGACACCTGTAGCCTTATTGAAAATTCCTAAACCAAAAATTTTTAGATTACTTTGCCCATATCCTCATGTTAATATTATTGCCTATTTCTCTTTTCTCCTTTTCTATATGCAATATCAACTTTTTGTATGGGCATCATATTTATTGGCAAATTTAGTAAATTACTTTGAAAACATATATATACATATCTACATCAGTGGCGGATGTAGGATTTTATTTGGGTTCTACTTGTCAAACAACGTTAAATTACAGGCATCTAACCCTAATTTATTTTTCATGCAAATATAGGTTCGAATATTTTTTATGAAGTGTGAAGTACAGTGTTTTGTAATATAATATTACTTTTCGAGGGCGCTTGAAGAAGTAAACTTTTAGTTTTTAATTTTTTAATTTAACTTTTTAATTTTTATTATATTTTTCAAGTCATTCATATTTTTATGCGCATACAAATGTCTGGTTACACAGTTGAAAGTGAAATTTCCTACATACGTGCACCGCGGAAAAAGACAAAAAGTAGTATTAGAAAGTTCGATTTGACCGCATGAATTCAGATACTCCATGTTAAAGATTCCAAAAAACTGCATAAAAATCTAGTGAGGCAATATTAAGCAAAACCAAACAATTTATTTCTTCACTTCAGCACTTATTATTCCATGTAAAACTGAACATTAATTAAATAAATGAAATTTTATCTGTATTTTAAACAAAAACAAAAAAAATACCACAATAAACACATGAATTATGTAAGAATACAAAGACAAATTAATTATTATAATTATTAAGCATTGACTCTTACACACTGAGAAAAAGTAATAACAACTCTCATAAAAGCAAAATCGCTACAGTGAAAAGATAGTTTGAAAAACCGCATAAACTCGATTCCGCGTAAAAAGTTGCATAGAAAAGATCTAGGTGTATTTCGTAAATTTACACCCTTAACTATCCAACCCTTAACTATCTAAGTTTTTCGTGCTCCAAAACGAAGTTCACGGATACAGCCATTTTTGATTACATTTGACAGTTCATTGTTTATTACCGATTTAAAAAAAAAGGAGGAGGTTATCTATTCGACATGTGGTTTCGTTAATTTAAGTTTGTTAACGTAAAATGTTTTTAGTTATTAACCGATTTGAATGATTCTTTGTTCTTGGGTTAAGGACGGCCCGGCAGTGGTAACAATTAAGTTTTATCAAAAGTGGGAGGTGGCACCGCCAACTTATGGTTACATAGGTATATCTCAGTAACCAGTTTATCAAATTCAACCAAACTCGGTATATATGATTCTAGCAAAGCTTCGGGTTGAAATTTTTAAAACTCAAGTCTTATAAAATTACACGGTTCAACAAAATTTGGTCGTATTTTATCTCAAAAACGGGGCCGATTGTTTGATGCTGATTTGAAGTGCATTTACAAAATGTTTCTAATACGTTCAGTTTTTGAGAGAAAAACTGTTGAAGTGTCGAAAAAGGGCAAAAATGGCAATTTCTAAAAACTCTTAAAAATATAATTTGGACGTAGTTTTTCCTAAGGAGAAAACCACGCATTAATGAAAATCCAATTAGTATGATGCATTCTACCTCATGTCTATGGATTGAGTAGAAAGGGGTGAAAAACTAAAAAAACCTTTGTAAAAAAATCTATCGAAGAACATGGCAAACGATTCAACCAGAACATAGCCACTATGGAGAAGTGGTATGTTCGGAAATCAAACCTTCACAAGCTTGCTCACAAGGTCCAAAAAATGTTTGAGAATTTCACTCCAGAACGCGGAAAGTGTTAAGAGACAAAATACTGGCTAATAATGAATCTGGGATATTGATTTTCAGTTGTTGATTTGTTCATGAAATCACTTTGCTTTTAAAATAAATTCATAATGAGATTTTCGTATTTGTGCGAAAACAAGTGTATGCTATTGAAGAACTGAGTTCTTTTTTTATTTTCACTCATTTCTAATCAACTCATCGACAGTGTAAAAAAATTCATAACTCAAATTATTGTAGAGTGCACCCCATAATACTATACTGAAATATTGCGCAGTATTGAGCTATCACTGTGATTTTTTTCATTTTTTTTTGAGATGGCATATTTTCAAAAACTGATATTTTTTTTATCAAAAACTGTTTATGTGAAAAATTTTTCAAGAAAAAAAATTTTACAAATATTTCTTTTCATAGAGAATTTTGATTTGTGTATATGTGATTTTTTTCAAATTCCCCCTTCCTAATAGCCGAGTTTTAAGTTCGGTGTCTTACATGCTTCCACTGGAATTTCCGTTTTTCGATGCAACTTGATCATCAACAATTGAGTAGTGCACTTGCAAAGTGCGCTATGTAAAATTGCTTCGATTTTTAGTTTTTGGTGGATTACGTATCAGTATTTAAAGTAGTGTCATGTCCACTAATAACACAGTGCAAAATCTTTTTATATTCTGAAAAAATAGCATAAAATGTTAACTCTTCTTCCAAAAGTCGGTATCATACTTATTTATAAACTCTCAAAAGTATCCATCTTCTGATGAACCTAGAAAACTGCTTTAGGTCGTATAGACTGTTAATGTTATCTTGTGTCATGGTATGTTGTGTTATAATTTTATAAGGCTCTTATTTATCTAACTTTTCAGGTAATAATAAAAAAGATTCAATTTAAATGTTACTTGTTGTCGTAGTCGTTTTTTCAAATTTATGGCTTTCTATTATAAAATCACATAACGCTGTTTGCAAGTGGACTACTCAATTCGTTAATTTAAAACGAAAACAATAATAATCTGTAACTGTATTTTGGAGGTCATTTCGAATATGGTGTTCTTCAATACCTAGCCATTGGGTTATACAGGAAAAAAGTTCTACACATATTCACTCGTTTTCATTTTTTAGCCCATGTACCAAACATTTGCCAGTACTACGTATGTTTATAAACTAGGAAGTAATTTCAGCAATTCTCAATACACACAACCTTTTGCAGAAACATATACACCAATATAATAAAAAAAAGTTTCTAGAGATACCAAATATTATGCCCGCAATGCACAGTATTATCCAAGCTCTTATATACCTTTACTACCCGAAAAATTTACGTAATATTGCACATAAAAATACGTTGCATTGAAATGAAAAGCACAAGGAAAAGTTTCAGAAAATGTATGCCTAAAATTTCAAGGCTTTATGGCTTTTAGGGATTTTGTAACACAACTCATTTAAGGTAGCGAGCAATGGAATGGGATTATGAGCTTAAGAGTATGATATATTTTGTAAAATTCATAATTCATTTTTAGTGCAAAAGGGCTAAACGCAGTGGTTCGTTGGAAAATGTATTCATATGAAAACTATGTGTCTACTTGCAACATGTTGCAAGCTTTTTCGCAGCGTGAATAGAGTACTATTTTGAGGAGCAACGGTTGCAGTTGTGGAATCTCACACTTCTGAGGAATTTCAAACTTATCTCACAGAAACATGTTTTATATGCAATACTAGCAGACCCGGCGAACTTCGTCCCGCCCAAAATTATTATATATTTTATTGAAACTTTTTGGTCCAACATTTTCACCAACAATTCACGTTTACGATTTTCATTGGCACATTCGTCTGCTAAGATTATGGTTTGGTTGTCATTTGCCGCTTTGAATAACCTAAGGAAAGTGTTATATCCGTGACGAAGTTCTTGAAATTCTCCAGTTGTGCGGCATTTCATAGCACGGTTATTCGCAAAGCGAAATAAATTTTTTCCTCTTCACTCCCTGGCGGCAACAATGACCCGGTTCTATAGTGAATGTCCTAGAAGCTTTACAGTATAGTTGGTGGCAATTTCAAAATGGGTGCGGATCATTGTTCTACAGAAATGCAATATACATCTACTTATTTCAGACGAAATACCTTAAAAGTTTGAACGCATAATAATATGGGAAAATCACATCCAATGGGCCAATCGCAACGCAGGAGCGTTGGATATACTCAGTGGTGCAACAGCTCTATTTAATCTGACCTTCACGGCCCCTTTCTCACTTGGCTATTTTTAGTAATAACTTGACTTCAGCACCACTTGGCAGCACGTTTTTGCAATAGTATTGCATACATATTTAAAACATTAGCCAAATCGGATCATAAATAAGATTTTTAGTAATAACTCAACTACAGCGCCAACTGTCGGATTAAATTGTGAAACTAAACCATCCAGAGACCCACTCAAATACACAAAAAGTTTCGTTAAAATCCGTACAACCATTTAGGAGGATTTCACTCACAAACACACCTACAGAAGAATAAAAAAATTCATTCAAAGATAGCTAAAGGTCGGTACGTTTGTAGGCCTCACACCCCTTTTCAAATAGCCCAAATTTTCTCCATGAGTATGGGCTTGATTTCAACTACATACATATCTCCATAGGAAGTTCCAGTACTGTAGCATGAATACTTTCAAGGCTATGCAGTATAAAAATTAGATTTATATGGGAGGTGCCGCGCCCCCCTTTCCAACAGCTGCCCTTTTTCTTCATGAGTATGCGATTGATTTCATATATCTCCATACTAAGTTCCAGAACTCTACCATGAACACTTCCAAAGATATGCAGTATGAAAAATTCAGTTTGTATGGAAGATGCCACGCCCCCTTTTCCAATAGTTACAATTTTTCTCCAAGAGTATGCGATTGATTTCATATATCTCCATACTAAGTTCCAGAACTCTACCATGAACATTTCCAGAGATACGTAGTATGAAAAATTTGGTTTGTATGGGAGATGCCACACCCCTTTTTACAATAGCTTAAATTTTTCTCCAAGGGTATGCGATTGATTTCGTATATCTCCATACCAAGTTCCAGAACTCTACCATGAACATTTCCAGAGATACGTAGTATGAAAAATTTGGTTTGTATGGGAGATGCCACACCCCTTTTTACAATAGCTTAAATTTTTCTCCAAGGGTATGCGATTGATTTCGTATATCTCCATACCAAGTTCCAGAGCTCTACCATGCACACTTTCAGAGATAAGTAGCATGAGAAATTCGGTTGGTATGGGAGGTGCCACGCCCCCTTTACATATTGATTTTTTTAGCCTAAAACCATCCTTGGGACACGTGCGGCAGGTGGCAGTTTCAAAAAAATCGGTTCTGCCGCTCTCAAGCCTTGCGAAAACTAAAAAACGGCTTTCAAAATATATATTAGTTGAGATATATTATAATTATATTTTGACAGTCTCTGTGGTTTCTGATGGGCGCAAAAATATCTTGCTTAGTGACGAATTCGCCCCTTGATATGGTGGTTGCTCAAAGCTATTTATATTCGAAATTGCATGAAAACTGGAAAACAGGAATCTATAAGCTTATCCAGGCAAAAATCTACCTAAGTACCGAATTTTAAGCAAATCGGACCATAAATTCGATTTCTTCGAATAGATCGATCCCTGGTCCACTTCTCGGAAAAAATGGATCATATATGCTAATATGTGCTAAAAAGCTACCTACGTACCGAATTTTAAGCAAATCGGACCGTAAATACGATTTTTTCGAATAGATCGGTCCCTGGTCCACTTCTCGGAAAAAATTGATCATATGTGCTAATATATACTAAAAAGCTACCTGCGTAGTAAAACTAAAGAATGTTAAGAAATATTTAGTTTGAACATTTGGAATGTTTGAAGAAGGTTGCCACGTGTTTAAAAAGTTACATTTAAATTATTCAATAATGGATGAATTATTGAAATATGGGTATCAATCAAAATGGGTTTGAAGAGGCTTTATTCCTGACTTTTATTTAGGAGGGTTGCCATTTGTTCGAACAATCAAATTCAAATTATTTCATCAGTTTATTGAATCACAATGTCAGACGAAAGAGATTTAATAAAATTTTAGTTTGAAAATACTTTTGAAAATGAATTTCAAAAATTAGAGGTCAAGTTAAAGACCTTAGCCTGTACGTGTGAGATAAAGTTTTATTTATTTTTTTTAATTAAGAACTTTTCATCGGTATCGGGTGATTTGAAAGCCACTAAAGTCGACAAATTTTATACTAAGAATTTTAATAAGAGCGTAGCCATGCGTAAGCTCTTCACGGAAGCAAATGTCAAAAATAAATTCTTTGAAATAAAATGTTGGTTTGACGTTTTTTTATTTCTTTATACAAATAGATAGTAGAGAACAGGAATAAAAAATTTTGGAATAAAGTTAAATGCAGGGTGTCCTGCGGTATTCCAGAAAAAAAAAATTTAATTAAAATTTCAAAAAATGGTAAATTTTAATGGAATGAATAAAAAATATATGTAAAAATATGTTATTTTTTATTGTTTGTTAAATAGTACGAGTTTTTAGCTTTCGAAAGAAGAAATAAAAACCCTCTTCTTTTATGCCCCTTTTGAAGTAATGCGTTTTTTGCTAATGCATAAAATCATTTTTTAATTTTTTCATTAGATCTGCATGATTCGTACTATTTTCAAAAATGAAATGCCGGATTAAAAAGCTTGACCTGTAGACAAAGAGTTGCCACCTGTTAAAAAATTAAATCCAATCGAAAAGGGTTTATTTCTTAATTACATGTAGAGGGCTGCCACCTGTTTAAAAAATCAAATTCTATTTGAATTAAAGGAATTAGGTAATTGAAATAAATAAGTATAGGAGTCAGACGAAAGAGGTTTAAGAAGGTTTTAGCTCGCAAATATTACCAAGAGGGTTGACAACTGTTTGTAAAGTAAAATTTAGTTAAACTAAAATAATAACTGTGTCAAACCAAAGGTTTACGACATCGTGTTTGATATTTTATTACAAATACATACATTGTCAATCAGTGGTTTGTTCTGATTACATTCCTTTTAAATTACGGACTCTTAAATTAACCCAGGAATGTTTTTACTCTTCACTTATTTCTTTCTAAATATTTTCAATTTTTTCTTTTGCCTGATACCCGTATTTATACACATATTTCAGATACCTATTCCCTTATTTAAAGTGAACTTGATTTTATAAACATGTGGCAACCCTTCTACGTGTAGTTTAGAAGTAGAGCGTTTTCAAAACCATTTCAATTGATACCCATATTGTAATATCTAATTAATTCAACTTATTAAATAATTTTAATAAAATTTGTAACAGGTGGCAACCGGTTTCAAAAAAATAAAACTTTATTGTACAACTATTGCCAAGCACTGTCATTTGTCACCTCACTTTTGAAAATAGAACGAACTATATGTACATACTTATGTAAATGCCATAAGAACCCAAATTTTTAACTTCAAACTGCATTTACAGTAAAAGTATGTAAGTTATCCAAAAACAATTTTTGAATTGAGCTTCCTCAATTTTACTAAGAAGCGGATTTTGATTTAAATCCGTCCATTATTCTATTTTATCCCACATTTTATATGGAAGGGAAGCACTGTAAGCCATTTCGGTTATATTACACTTTTTGCAAGCGTTTTATAAACTAAAGATATGCGCTTCGTAAGTTTTATGTTTATTTTAGTAAACTTCAAAAAACCTACTTTACTTTGATTGGTACATATTTCAAAAATTTATACAACTACTTTTTGAGTAGTCCCATTATCGTCGCATACTGTGACAATCTTTTTCGGTGCATATCTGCCAAGTTAATTACGCGCAGATTATCGGTACAACATGACTGTGATCGTGCTTGATTAATTAATAACAATAAAAAATTGTCGACTTTGAACGGAGCATGAGCGCCCGATAAAAATCGCCGCATTATTTCCAATTTGATTGTTCTACAATGCTTGCAATGTTGCTTATAGTCAGTACAACTTCGGCTCAGATTGTCGCATTTCGAAAAATTGTGTTGGTTCAATGAAATGCGCCGAAAATCGGCCCATTGCGCCAATAATGGGATCTTAGCTTAAGTTTATTTTGCTTGTTGGGAAATTTTTCACTCAACCGTTTCCTTTTTTATGTAATTTAGTATAGAATTTCACTTTAATCGATATTACTAGACTGACGCGCTGGCATGCTAACGAAAAAGTTTAGAAAACAAAAACTACTAAAGGAAGCGCAGGAAGTAAGAGTAGTATGTATAACCAACTCATACAACAAGCCAACATATGTAACAGTAATTGAATGATGCTATTGCTGCCTTAAGACCATGGAATAAACAAGAAGGGTTAACGGGAAAACCAACTGCAGAACAAGAAGGAGATTGTGGAAAGGAAACAGGTAAGGAAAAAAAAACAAACGATGGTAGTAATCGAGCGCGCCTACCCAACTGGAGTGTGATTGCGCTTACACCCATAAGTGGGAGGATGTTTGCCTACAAACTATGTCAGCTATTAGGAGTCATTCAAGCAGCAACAATAACAACGATAATAGTAAAAAAAAGTGAACTTTTCTCATTTCCCCAATGGAAAAGGGACGAAAAAATAAAACTTTATAATAGCAACAAGGCCAACTGAATGTTGCAACAACTCGAGCACCAATGGAGTTGAACAAAAGTATGGGAAACCGTAGCTGAAATACATAAGGCGTAGTAAAAGCGTGAGTGGGTAAATGTGTGTGGTACACGCAGGATACTGAACTCAGTGTTGACTTAAGTATCATAAAGCGTTCAGAAGGGAATGAGGGAGGGTGAAAATTTGCGACAACAAACACATATGCAACCACTTAAAGCACACAAAACATGCTTTTTATCAGCTAATACGATTGTCAACTACTTGACCGCCAGTTGTGTGAAATAAACCAAACCATTGTCAGAAAGCTAACAGCATTAAAAGCATGTTTGGTTAGTTACAACAAGCCACCAGCTCTAAATAGGTATATTCTCAAAATTTATTGGTATGTGTTAAATTATTTTTTGCTGAGTTACAGAGTTGAAATGTCGAGATAAAATATAATAAAATAAATTTAAACTTTCTCAAAATTAAATTCTTCAGCGCATTAAATCGCTATTCATTATGAGTACACGGTACATGTAATTTCTAATTGCCACTTTTTGCAAGGGAGACTCGTTAGCAGCGCTTCCACTCACCCAGCCACTCTTCTT
Source organism: Rhagoletis zephyria (assembly GCF_001687245.7). Classification (NCBI taxonomy): domain Eukaryota; kingdom Metazoa; phylum Arthropoda; class Insecta; order Diptera; family Tephritidae; genus Rhagoletis; species Rhagoletis zephyria. The sequence goes on from NW_016159590.1 coordinate 28,744, forward strand.
TCGCCATCTCAAGTTTTTATATCATGACAAGCATAGCGCTTTTCAAAATTGCCAACTTACTGGGTTGTTTGTTGACTTTTTGAGTTTATTAGACTGACCAAATGTCCGCAGGAATGCACTGGAGTGACAGTTGAGTGGCAAACTTGTATCCGTTAAGGCAAACGCTGAGTATTGGTCAGTGTCTTGAGTGGCTGCCTTGACAGCGTCAAGAGGAAAAGAGCGAAAATTGCAAGCGAGGGTAGAATGGTTTTTATTTTAATTTAATTTTCATTCTGTTGTCACTTTACTCTTCTTGTGCTGTTGCCTTTATTAGAAGTTTTTTGCCTTTTGAAATCCTATTAATAATAATAATATTTTGGCGCCTATCCCTTTTCTAAGGATTTTGGCCGAGCTTTTTCTTTATTTTGTAGTGTGCGATTTGATGTTGTTACACAAATGGAGGGACCTACAGTTTTGTCATGGCAGAAATACACTCGGAGGTTTTCCGTTGTCTGCTGACGGCCCGACCGCTGTTAGAAAAAACTTTTTCTAATGTCATGTTTCTAGGCCCAGGAATCGAATCCAGATCCTACGGACTACGGAGTGCTAGCACGCGTTACCATGGCATAACCCCTAGTGGCATAACCCCAATTTTTAAATTTGGAATAATGTCGCTCCTAATATAGTATCAAAAAGCCAATTTGTTTACTTGCATATTTTCCAGTTCTCAAAAGAAAACAAAGAATTTTTATCAAAACACGCTCAAGAAATGAAAAAGAAATTTTCTGTTAAAATGTTTATGTCCGTTTACAGTTCTCTTGAAATATAAGTATGTATGTATGTGTATGTAAATATTTCTTTAAGAAAATTTCAGCTGTTAGCAGGGGAGCCCACGATCCTAAATCGGGATTTACTCCAGCGTCATTTTGACCTATTGGATTTTGAAGATTCCATGATGGGAAGAAAAAAAGGTCATGTGATGTTTTTCCTTCCAGCAGTGGGTGGAGCATCTACAGGCTTCCAAAAATGTAAAAAAAAAAACAGTTACATGGATTTACTCGAGCGCGTCAGATATTGATAGTGAATAAATCAAACGTGTTTCAGATGACGCAGATATGCTAATCTGCCGGTTTGCATGGTGGAGGACAAGGAGGACAAAAAAAATTTACTCGAGCGGGTCAGACATGCACAAGGGATGTTAATTGGGCCCGAATGAACGTCCCATTCAATAATCGTGGCGCCTTCTTGAAGATGCAAAAAAATCGCCATTTGGATTTGCTCGAGCCGTCAGATATTCATACAGAAGGTTCATCTCGATGCCCTGGTCGCAGGGATACGCGTTTTTGAATGAATTATTATTCAAATAATAATATATAAATAAAATTTTATTCATAATTTTTCTAATTTTGAATGACGAATAAATTTTTATTCTTCATTCAAGCACTTTCGAATGATGAATACATTTTTATTCAACATTCAAGAAATTTCAAATAACGAATAAATTTTAATTCATAACTCAAGTAATTTCAAATAAAGAATAAATTTTTATTTTTCATTCAAAAGGTAAAGGGGGACAATTTCCAATTCCTATGACATCGCTGTGATAAATTCGTCAGTTGTTTGCATGCAAAAGAGATTTGTCGCGAACTAGTAGTGGTTCTAAATGTACTAGAAGCGCACCAGTTCAAAACTAGAGATTTTCCCCACAGGGTTTGGTCTAAGTTTCCCCACAGGGTTTGGTCTAACGTTTTCGCCAGCAATGCGTGTTCACGTTTGGTTTTGTGGTCGATAAAAGGCATATCCTCCATTGTCGTCTTAAATAACCTGACGAAAGCCGGGAAGAAGTCCTTGCGGCTTGATGGTGAATCGTCCTTGAATCTGTATAGTACAGTTTGTGGCAATTTCCAAACTGGTGAGTATCATTGGTCCACATTCTGTTTAGTCAACGTAAAGCAAGGACCGCAATGGTTCTGATGGTTGATTTAACGGGGATAATTTGACTTTGATCTCTGGTGCCTCCGAATTGACGATTTTTAGCAATAACTCGGCTCCAGCGCCACCTTGCACATCTCTTTTGGCAATAGTATTGCCCCTATCATTACCAATGCATATATATCGCACGTTTAATAGTATAACGAAGTATTTCTAAATTTCAATTTTGTGGGAAAACGCAATCAAAGTTTTATCGATTCGTACAATTGGTATACAAAAAGACAGATAGAAATAGGGACACGATATCGAACCGAAAGTACTCATTTAAAGTATCGCTGGAAAAATATCGGGTCCCCATTAATATCGGGATAAAAAGACTCGATATCCCAAATAACGATACCAAAATCAAAAAAAAAGAAATATCTGAAAAAGTGGTTAAAAACCTCCGAGCGTATTTCTGCCATGAAAAAACAGCTTCTCATAAAAACGAGGAGAAGCTCGGCCAAACGCTAACATATTTTGTAAGCGCCAAACTATTATTTTTACACATAGAGATTGAGGTGTTGACTTAAAACACCGAGACCGCGTGTTCAAATCCCGCCACATGCAACCCTAACGATAGTAAAAAATTTCTCTTCTTTAAAGGCCAATTTATATCGAGAAGAGTTGATAATCACATATGTCTTGAAAGCAATTTTTTCGCATTCTCTTTTGTGTTTTCTATTTGCTTCCAGACGCGTCAACCTTTATTGAATTCAAGTTCGTGGTTCTTTAAATGGGAGGCATCTGCACTCTTCCCCTTTCTCCTCACCTCCTTCGCCTTGGAACGAGCAGACTTGAAACAAGACTTGACGTGTCTGAAAGCTGACTAATTTGAGTTTATGACATTCGATACGATACTAGGATTCTGGTACTCGATTCCAAAAAATATCGTTTTAAAACTATCGAGTAAAAAATATCGGTATCGAATGCCAAAATTATCGAACGAGCAGACTTGAAAGCAAGACTTGACGTGCCTGAAAGCTGACTAATTTGAGTTTATGACATTCGATGTGATACTAGGATTTTGGTACTCGATTCCAAAAAATATCGTTTANATATCGTTTTAAAACTATCGAGTAAAAAATATCGGTATCGAATGCCAAAATTATCGAACGAGCAGACTTGAAAGCAAGACTTGACGTGCCTGAAAGCTGACTAATTTGAGTTTATGACATTCGATGTGATACTAGGATTTTGGTACTCGATTCCAAAAAATATCGTTTAAAACTATGGAGTAAAAAATATCGGTATCGAATGCCAAAAGTATCGATATAGTATCGTATCGTATCGAAATTCGTGTCCCTAGATAGAAAGACACATATCTTCGCCATATTTGGGAAGTTTGGTTATCTGCTAGACTGAACATATTCTACTTATCTAGCTTATTAATTGCGTAATTACATCTCCAAAAACGTAAATTTTGAGTTACATCTGTATATTATTAAAATTGCGATATCTCGAATATGAGTCAAATCGGATCACAAATACGACTCGACTCCAGCCCCACCTGGCGTTTTAAGTTGTGAACTTAAACTATACAGAGACCTGCCGTTTGTTGGATACACGTTGTGTTCCGGTAAATTGTCATTTTTAAACCTGGTTATACACTGCTCCTCAACCCTTCTTTATTCAACCATTGTAAATTTTGCAACCCGTTACTTTGCTTTGTCCACGCTTGTTGTGAAAATATATTTTAACGATGATATTTGAGTATCGAAGTATCGACTTAATTTTTTCAATACTCATCGAATACTCAAATTGCTCAACAGTATCAAATACATACGATTCGATACTCGATACTATTCACATCACTAGTATAGATGAATTATTAAACCAAAACTCATGTGTCACCAATCAGTGGTATGGAAGATATAACAGATACATCTCCGATCTAATACACAAAACAAACTACACAAATATTTGCGCAAATACCAATTAGTACAAATAGGAATCGAATAAGAATCTTGTTTGTACTAATTTGTATTTGCGAAAATATTTGTGTGGTGTATTTTGCGCATAAGCGGTTTTGCCACAAAAAAATTGCCAAATTCCTCAAAACAAATGAAAAATCCTCAAAATCTAAACAAATTACTCAAAATCTTCTTATTACAGATATCAGTATTGTGTACTGCATACTATTTACAGGTACTAAGTATAAAAATTAATTACATCCTCCAATTCAATTGGTATATTTTTTCTTGCGGTTCAAACAAAGTATCACCATTATTTTTGTTTTGCCTTGGTTTGTATATAATATTGCTGCAACTATATCAGTGCTCAATCTGGTCCTCAAGTCAGTCCTACACATTTTTAAACTACTAAATATACGTTCTACTGAAGCATTAGAAAAGGGCTATATTAGTAAAGTAGATATAATTTTTTTTAATTGGGAAAGTTACATATATGAAACAGAAAAATCTTTTAATTCAAAAGCGTGTGTCCTATAATTTTCTAGATCTATTGAAAAATCAATATGAATATCCTTATGATCGAACAATGCTTGTTCTCTCCATTCGTTACCAAGATTTTGAAAGTTCAAAATTAATTGAAAATACAACGATGGAATGAAAAAAATTATCGATAACATTTTGAATATTTATCAGCAAATGCAGATGTGCTTAAGAGCGAAAAACACCACACAAGCGGCTTGACAAACCAAGCGAAATATCCCTTTCCTTAAAGCTATATATGTTGTGTATAGAGGCGTTTGAAGGTTTGACAAGCCGTTTGAGGGAATGTGAACAAAAATAGAAATTTTTTGACTTTCTGGCCGCCATGTTGACGTTTGATCAAACCGCTTACGTTGGGTATGATAAAATCGCCTCATTCCCAACGGAATGTTTACCGAATGAGGACGCAAGAGAAAAAAATCGAAGAAAATCAAACCCTTTTACATTATGAACCGGAAGAAAACTAAAATTCTTTGCTTGAACGAGTCATGTTTGCATGGTGTACGGAGAAATGGGAAAAGTAGGTTTGAAGAATGTTTGACAAGACGCTTGTGTGGTGTATTTCGCTCTTTATAAAACTTCGGACAGCTTTTTGTTCAAAAATTTGCAGAGCGATTTAACAAATCTCCTGTGTACAACATGGTTGCATTTGTTATCTGCAAATATATCGAGAGAAAATTCCTGAAAATAAAAATCCTCAAAAAATACTCAAGCGCACCCGAAATTCCTCACGTTTTGAGGAATCACTCACATTTTCACAGTAGGCCCAGTATGACCGATAAGTAAACGGGCCACAAAATTCAAGGTTTTAGCTGCCTACATAAAAGAGTTACATCCCAAAAACTTGTATCTGAACAATCAGTGGTATAGGAGATATAGCTTATAGAGCACCGATTTTGACGATATTCTCAGTAGACTTTATATGATTATTTAGAAAATAAATGATTATTTAGAAATTAAAAAAAAATTAGGAGTTTTAAAGTAAAGCCCCATATCTGAGCAATCATTTGTACTGAGGCTATAGGCTATAGTGAACAGATTTTTGTGGTAAAGTCGAAATCGAATTTCGGCTTGAAATAAGGCAGTTGTGAAATTTTTGGAAAATAGGCGTGGCACCGCCCACTTACGATGAAATGATGTATCTCTGTAGTCCTTCACCAATCCCCACCTTACTCGGTACGAACATTGCTTAGAGCCTCACTAAGAAACCCTTTGAAAATTTTGTAAATCAGACAAGAACCACGCCCACCTCCCATATAACGGTAATTTACAGAAATATGAAAACTGCGATAAATGAGTTAGCATTTAAACTAATTTACTCAAAATCGATATATACAATGACCTCTCAGCAGAAAATGCTACATAGGGAAATTTTTGGGAAAATGGGCATGGCACCGCCCACTTACGCCTACATATGTGTGTCTCGGTAACCGGTTTATCAATTTCTACCAAACTCGGTAGATTTATCAACCTTGGCTCAAAGACGCGATACGTTGAAACTTTTTAAAATCGGACTAAAATTACCGTCACCTACCATTTCAGAAATACAAAAAATCCAATATTTCAATAACTAAACACGCCAACTTACAATAATCTCGTAACAAGACACAATAATATTGCTTTTTGTAAAATGGGCACGGCAGCACCCACTTATGACTACATACATAAGTGTATATTGATAGCCCCCATATCGATTTCCCCCGAACATGCTCCAATTATTTCAATATCTCATAGCATATTATCGAAACTATTTGACATCAGGAAAAATACTCTTGCTTATCATGCAGTTTACTGAAAGGTGAAAAAACGATATTTAATACGTGCGCCGGGTATATAAAGTTCGGTTTCGCCCGAACTTATACTTCTTTACTTGTTTTTTTTTTCCTAGACTTCAGCAGGGATCTGATCTGATCTGAGGGACTAAGCTATGCACACCCCGTAAACTCTTGTTGCTAATTCATTTTCCTTATTCAACCAACTATTATCAAGGGCAGCTGATTTGCCGCTATTTAAACTTGACAGCGTGGTTGTTGTTGGCAATTCTATATATCCATTTGCTTATTTGCTTTATTGTATAGTTTCAGGCAGACTCTTCCTAAACTATGTATTTGTCAATGTTATTGTGGCTTATTAACATATTGATTATTTTTGATTTTTTAATTATATTTAATTATTTGTTCGATTTCATTGTAAAGAAACATACTTGTTTGTTTTCTGATGGTATGACATGCTTATATTAGCGGAATACACATACATATCTAACATGCAAGCATACCCTCCAAAAATGCAAATATTCGCAACATCCCAGTTATCTATGGACATTCGCAAGAACAACATTGCCGACAAAACATTTTTTTCCGTCTGAGCAATACATTTTATTTTAAATAATTAACATAATTATAAATAATCGAAATAATCAAAAAAAAATTAATTTCATTGTAAAACTAATCCCATTAGCTTTTTTGATTTTTTTCTTCCAATTGCCTAAAACCACGATTATTTTTAATGGTAATCGGTAGTTATTAATTTAAAAGTGGAAATAATGTTAATTCATTTAGCAGATTTTAAAAAAATAATTAATTAAATCAGTAATCATTACACTTTATAATCATTACTTAACAGCTCTGTATTAATGGCATCTTCTCGGTTTCCTTCAACGAAAAGCGAAAGTGATGGGACTACAGGCAACAATGAAACTTCATTATTTGAAAAAACTACAACTGGAGTTATTATAGGAACCGCTTGGCGATTATTTTAATATTCCCAATGTTTTTCAAGTAAAAGTTTTTGGGAATTTTTTTATAAGAATATTGTTTGTTAACCAAACCCATAAGTAATTCAAGCTATATACAACATTCAGAAAAATTAAAAAAATTTTCGCCTGAATTTCGAACTACTCTGAATTTTTAGAACAATTTAAGGTGTGGAGTTTTATAGCCCATGGAATTTTAGTATAACCAACAATGTGCAGCAAAAAATTCCTGTTGATTTTTTATTTTTTTTTGCCGTAAATGTAAAATGAGTTTTGAGTGGAGCACGATACGTTCGCACTTTGTCGTTATACATTTATATGTGCATTTGTATATATAGTGTGCATTAAAGCGTTCGAAAATTAACGCATTAAAGTAGACTATACTATTGGAAAGAAATTTATAATATAAAGATAACTACGAAAAATAAAGCGAGCTCTAAAAGTCTTATTTTTTTCAAACAAAATACTTCAACAAAAATCTACCAAAATGAGAAAGGATTTACCATTTTACCAACCCAAATTTTTTCTACCAATTTTTGTAACAATTTACCAAATTGGTAACCCTGTTATTCCGAATTTAAGATATCAGTGTGTATGGAAAATATGGTTTGGTAACATTTTCCTATAAGTCCCCGTACAAAAAACTCTATACATACCTACATGTAGAAGTACAGGTAATACATATTAGTATCTATAAATAAAATGATGAGTAAAATTGTGGGTATTTGTACAAGTATTTATTTATTTAAAATAAGATGCGTGTCAGCCCCGTGTCCCCGAACCCAGACATTTTTGTGTGTAGCTGTTAATCCTAACCTCAAAAAAAGCTTTGAAAAACGTTCCTCTCACATATGTAATATCCGCCAAGGGCTGAACTCAGAGCCGTTAGACCAATTATGATGCCGGATTCAGAATCAGTATACAACGTAAAAGTTGTAATATCGACCCATGATTAATCACATGCGCCCAGTTACGTTTTTGTCTTTTTTATGTGGTGTGAATTTTGCGTAGAAATGTATCAATATAAAAGTAAATATAATCAAAATATCTCCCCAAATGTTGTTTGGCTTTAGGTTTAATATGGTAGTTATTTTAGTCATAAGTTGTCAGTCATTTACCTTACTGGAAAAATTAGATTCAAAGGAACTTCACCATACCTGTAATTAAAGAGGAAATAAATACTCATTAGTATACACTTTAAAGTCTGGATACCAAAATATTTTTAAAAACACATCATGTGACATACGTATCCTTATACACTTAAAATACTCATTTTCAAACAGGCAGATTTCGCTAAACCAATGAATTATGTTATCTATAATCCTACTTCCTACTAATATTATAAATGAAGGGGTTAGAATCAAAAGAATTTAAGTAGATCTGAATTTTTTTGGAGATAATTAAGGTTAAAGTTGATTATTTATTGTAAATTCTGGGTAAGTACATTTAAAATGATTCTTGCCTAAATGAATGCAGGTTAATTAACTAATTCAAAGAACGTTTACTGTTTGCCTCCAAATGAACACAATATTTAACTACACAAAAATGGGTGTACCTTATATTTTCAAAAAATGTCACTTATACCCTTCCCTGTAGGGAAACGAACTAGTGCGGAACTGGTTCGGTTCTAGTGCGTTTGGAACCATGACTAGTACGCGTTAATTCTCTTTTGCATGCTAGCGACTGGCGAATTTAACATTGCGATGTCCTAGGAAGTGTCAATTGTCCCCCGTTGCATCCTTTTGGCTCTAGTTCCGAACCAGTTCTAAATTCGACAGATAAGATATTGTTACGATTATCCTTGAAACCTCGTCCGGATTTCCCAAATCTCTCGGCTCGTATCGCTGGATTGTTAAATAAATGCAATCGATGACCAAATTGTAGTACAATTAACTTTATTGTACAACAAACAATTTACAATACTTGCTAATACAGTAAAAACACTTTACTACTTGTTAACACAATTAAACTTATAGCTTGCTTATTCGCAACTCAATTCTCCGCTCACTTTACTTGTAGCTTGCTGACTTGTAACTAACTCACCTCGCTGTGGCGGCGCCCTTATATACCTGCGCTGGCACTTATGGCAACTCTAGAACATTCTGAAGTTTATCGCTCATTCTCTTTCTCTCGCTGTTCGCAGTGTTCATCCAACTTGACGTTTCTCTTTGTGGAACATTCTNAAAAAAAGGTAGTTCTGGTGGCTTGCATTTTTAAATAAATTTTGTGAGAAAGTGGTAATTATTTTGACATTTTTTTTTTAAATGCCTCTTCTTCTGCAACTGCATTGGCTTTCTCAATTGTCCTTCAGGATCTTGGCCTTTGTTTATGGAATCACTAAGTATAATGATTATTAAGCAACTCAAAAACTATAGCAGCGTGATTACCGACGTATCCTTTTGAGAGGAATAAGGCCCAAACTTTTCAGGTAAAAATTTCAGTAGGTTGCGTCTTTATGGCCTTTTCAATTTTATAAATTATTATTTTTAAGTGGAAAAATAAAACTGAAAATTAATGATAATCTCTGCGCGAAAAAATAAAAATCATAAAATAATCATTGTTTGTAATCCCAAAAATAAAAATCAAATAATAATTATTTCCGTTTGAGCGAAAAAATAAAACTCAATAATAATTCATAAAATA
>NW_016159590.1:39029-42419 GCF_001687245.7 Rhagoletis zephyria
TAGTTGCCCGTATTGTAAAAAATTCGTTGTACCTAAACTTTATTGACTGACTGTATTAAGATAGCTGAGGTGGATTGCATAAAAAAAATTAATTTGTCTTTTCTTAAAAAAAGGTAGCTCTGGTGGCTTGCATTTTTAAATAAATTTTGTGAGAAAGTGGTAATTATTTTGACACTTTTTTTTTAAATGCCTCTTTTTCTGCAACTGCATTGGCTTTCTCAATTGTCCTTCAGGATCTTGGCCTTTGTTTATGGAATCACTAAGTATAATGATTATTAAGCAACTCAAAAACTATAGCAGCGTGATTACCGACGTATCCTTTTGAGAGGAATAAGGCCCAAACTTTTCAGGTAAAATTTCAGTAGGTTGCGTCTTTATGGCCTTTTCAATTTTATAAATTATTATTTTTAAGTGGAAAAATAAAACTGAAAATTAATGATAATCTCTGCGCGAAAAAATAAAAATCATAAAATAATCATTGTTTGTAATCCCAAAAATAAAAATCAAATAATAATTATAAAAATAAAAACTTATAAAATAAAACTCAATAATAATTCATAAAATAATGATCAAATGCTGATTTAAATTATTTTTCTCATAATGATTACCTTCCCTGCTTTTAAAATTTAAAATAGAATAGTTTAGTGAAAGTACCACATTTCACTGCTTTTGGACTGGTGCGGAACTAGTTACTATCGGACTGGTTCGTTTTTGGCAAAAAAGAACTAGTACTGAACTAGAAATCTGGTTCACTAGTTCGTGTTTTCCCTACAGGGTTATGATTCTAACCCCATCAAATGTGAAATTTGTATGTTTGGATGTTTGGGAAACCATCACGCGGAAACAACTGAACGGATTTGCATGCATGTACACGGATAGCTTATGGCCCAGATTGGACAATAGGCTGCTTTTTTTAAGAGTTGCCATCTGTTAAAAAAGTTTAGTTGAAATAATATGCGGAAAGGACTGAACTGATTTGAAAGAAAGTTTACACACGAATAGCTTTTGACCTTGATTGGAAAATAGGCTACTTTTTTAATAGTTGCCACCTGCTAAAAAAGTTTATTTAAATTAATACGCGGAAACTACGGAACTGATTTGCTTGAAGGTTTGCACACAGATAGCTTATGACCTAGATTGAAAAATAGGCTACTTTTTTGAGAGTTGCCATCTGCTAAAAAAGTTTAATTAAATCCATACGCAGAATCGTCTGAACGAATTTGCATGAAATTTTGCATGCAGATAGTTTATGACCACCTAGATTGGAAAATAGGGTACTTTTTTAACAGTTGCCACCTGTTTGACAATGAAATTTCGCACACAGATGGTTTATGGCCTAGACTGAAAAATAGGCTACTTCCTTAACCGGTTTCCCGATCTGAATGAAATTTGGCACACTTACTACGGATTTCACAAGGATGGTCTTAGACTGAAAGTAATTCCGATAACTCAAGGCCCCTCACATAGAAATTGGAATTTTCATAATACATACATATCTCTGGAGGTATTTGTGGTAGAGAACTGGAACTTGGTATGGAGATATGTATGCGAAATGAAATTCATACTCACAGAGAAAAATGGACGTTTTTGGAAGAGGCGTAGCACCTCCCATACTGACTGAAAGTTTCGTATTACATATCTCTTCGAATATTTGTACGAATTTACTATTTTATACTGCATATCTCTAGAGGTGTTCATGGTAGAGTACTGGGACTTGGTACTGTGGTATATAAAATCAATTCCAAACTCATGGATGAAAATTAGGGTTATAAGAAAAAGGGGCGTGACACTTCCCGTACAAATTGTCTTTTTCTTTCCACATATCCCTAGAAGTCTTTGTGGAAGAATACTGGAACTTGGTATGGAGTTGTGTATACAAAATGTACCAATTGCTCATGGAAAAAATGTGAGTTATTAAAAAAGGAGGCATGTCGCCTCCCATACATAATAAAGCTTTCTTAATACATATCTCGGGAGGGATAGAAAATCCCTGGAAGTATTTTAAATTTGTTATGGGGATTTATTTTATAAGTGCCGTACTGACAGAAAAAAATGCATTTAATGGAAAATTAGCGCCGGCTTCGGCCATATAATCTAAAACTCTCACGATGCATACATACCTCTTGAGGCATTTAGCTACTGAGAAGTGGTATTTTATTAAGGCCAGTTTACTTAATTTGAGTTAGAAATATTAGAACCCGCCGTGGCACCTCCCAGAAGGTTACACGTTCACGTGGGGTATCCCTGGAACCAATTTAAGGTAAACTTAGATTGATATCTTTCGTATGCCTAGCGTGCAGACGAGATTTAATAATTTCTTAGTTTTAAACCTAAATACCTTAACTCGCTTAAAAAATGGGCACAGAAATAAAATATAACATTATTAAATTATTTTTCATATTTGTATAAAAACGTGGGGTGAATCCCGCGGGTATAAGCTAGTTTTATTAATAACCAGCAAATACCTGACGTGCTTCACTGCGTCTTATAAGTATTTTCGTGTTGTTACTCCCTCTCAATACATGCAAAACTCTTAAGACCGTTTGCACCATGTCTAGTTAACGCTAACTGGAGGAACATCCTTCAGTTAAGCTTTATCGGCCTCATGTTATAGGCTGGGCGCGGATAACGTCGATAGCGATATTTAACTCTGAGTTAGAATTAATGGAGTTTATTTTCAACAAATTATAAAAAAAAATTCTTCAGCTCTTTAGGGAAGGTAAACATGTACATGTAGTGATAGGAAGTAATAACACCAAAAGATAAAAAAATTCTAAAATATCAACAGTAATTTTTAGCTATTTGAAGCTTGAACTTTCAATGAGCTACAAAACTGCATACTCAGAATCTTTCTAGGAAATCTGAAAGCTTGAAAGTTTATGGAATTTTCATTTTTAATATTGCACAAAGTTTGAAACAAAAGATTTTCACGGGTTTTTTTAAAGAAACTGAAATTTGCATTGAAAAAGTTTTGTTAATATTGTTCTTGAAAGAATTTTTAACGGGAAGAAAACATGCATTTTATGTCGAACGGACTTTTTATTTCGACATCAGTGCCACCAGCGGTTCCATTTTTTGCAAATCTATGTCTTAATACGTTTCAACAAAACATGCCAATTTTGAAACAAATCACAGCATAAATACGGTTTTTCAAAATATCTCGACCCTGGCGCCACCAGTCTAGATAATGTTTCGCAAAAATGTTTCTGCTTAAATAAAAAGTATATTATTATAAAAAGAATCCAAATTGGCCCATAACTAAATTAGAATATGACTTTTTTATTTTATTTTTTGTTCGCGGTAGACTTCTTTCTGGAAATACCCATATATGGAGTAAAGATATATATGTTTACATTAGGGTGCTTTTTTTTTGCGACTATTTTTTTTTTT
>NW_016159590.1:42444-49752 GCF_001687245.7 Rhagoletis zephyria
TAGTTGCCCGTATTGTAAAAAATTCGTTGTACCTAAACTTTATTGACTGACTGTATTAAGATAGCTGAGGTGGATTGCATAAAAAAAATTAATTTGTCTTTTCTTAAAAAAAGGTAGCTCTGGTGGCTTGCATTTTTAAATAAATTTTGTGAGAAAGTGGTAATTATTTTGACACTTTTTTTTTAAATGCCTCTTTTTCTGCAACTGCATTGGCTTTCTCAATTGTCCTTCAGGATCTTGGCCTTTGTTTATGGAATCACTAAGTATAATGATTATTAAGCAACTCAAAAACTATAGCAGCGTGATTACCGACGTATCCTTTTGAGAGGAATAAGGCCCAAACTTTTCAGGTAAAATTTCAGTAGGTTGCGTCTTTATGGCCTTTTCAATTTTATAAATTATTATTTTTAAGTGGAAAAATAAAACTGAAAATTAATGATAATCTCTGCGCGAAAAAATAAAAATCATAAAATAATCATTGTTTGTAATCCCAAAAATAAAAATCAAATAATAATTATAAAAATAAAAACTTATAAAATAAAACTCAATAATAATTCATAAAATAATGATCAAATGCTGATTTAAATTATTTTTCTCATAATGATTACCTTCCCTGCTTTTAAAATTTAAAATAGAATAGTTTAGTGAAAGTACCACATTTCACTGCTTTTGGACTGGTGCGGAACTAGTTACTATCGGACTGGTTCGTTTTTGGCAAAAAAGAACTAGTACTGAACTAGAAATCTGGTTCACTAGTTCGTGTTTTCCCTACAGGGTTATGATTCTAAATGTGAAATTTGTATGTTTGGATGTTTGGGAAACCATCACGCGGAAACAACTGAACGGATTTGCATGCATGTACACGGATAGCTTATGGCCCAGATTGGACAATAGGCTGCTTTTTTTAAGAGTTGCCATCTGTTAAAAAAGTTTAGTTGAAATAATATGCGGAAAGGACTGAACTGATTTGAAAGAAAGTTTACACACGAATAGCTTTTGACCTTGATTGGAAAATAGGCTACTTTTTTAATAGTTGCCACCTGCTAAAAAAGTTTATTTAAATTAATACGCGGAAACTACGGAACTGATTTGCTTGAAGGTTTGCACACAGATAGCTTATGACCTAGATTGAAAAATAGGCTACTTTTTTGAGAGTTGCCATCTGCTAAAAAAGTTTAATTAAATCCATACGCAGAATCGTCTGAACGAATTTGCATGAAATTTTGCATGCAGATAGTTTATGACCATCTAGATTGGAAAATAGGGTACTTTTTTAACAGTTGCCACCTGTTGACAATGAAATTTCGCACACAGATGGTTTATGGCCTAGACTGAAAAATAGGCTACTTCCTTAACCGGTTTCCCGATCTGAATGAAATTTGGCACACTTACTACGGATTTCACAAGGATGGTCTTAGACTGAAAGTAATTCCGATAACTCAAGGCCCCTCACATAGAAATTGGAATTTTCATAATACATACATATCTCTGGAGGTATTTGTGGTAGAGAACTGGAACTTGGTATGGAGATATGTATGCGAAATGAAATTCATACTCACAGAGAAAAATGGACGTTTTTGGAAGAGGCGTAGCACCTCCCATACTGACTGAAAGTTTCGTATTACATATCTCTTCGAATATTTGTACGAATTTACTATTTTATACTGCATATCTCTAGAGGTGTATATAAAATCAATTCCAAACTCATGGATGAAAATTAGGGTTATAAGAAAAAGGGGCGTGGCACTTCCCGTACAAATTGTCTTTTTCTTTCCACATATCCCTAGAAGTCTTTGTGGAAGAATACTGGAACTTGGTATGGAGTTGTGTATACAAAATGTACCAATTGCTCATGGAAAAAATGTGAGTTATTAAAAAAGGAGGCATGTCGCCTCCCATACATAATAAAGCTTTCTTAATACATATCTCGGGAGGGATAGAAAATCCCTGGAAGTATTTTAAATTTGTTATGGGGATTTATTTTATAAGTGCCGTACTGACAGAAAAAAATGCATTTAATGGAAAATTAGCGCCGGCTTCGGCCATATAATCTAAAACTCTCACGATGCATACATACCTCTTGAGGCATTTAGCTACTGAGAAGTGGTATTTTATTAAGGCCAGTTTACTTAATTTGAGTTAGAAATATTAGAACCCGCCGTGGCACCTCCCAGAAGGTTACACGTTCACGTGGGGTATCCCTGGAACCAATTTAAGGTAAACTTAGATTGATATCTTTCGTATGCCTAGCGTGCAGACGAGATTTAATAATTTCTTAGTTTTAAACCTAAATACCTTAACTCGCTTAAAAAATGGGCACAGAAATAAAATATAACATTATTAAATTATTTTTCATATTTGTATAAAAACGTGGGGTGAATCCCGCGGGTATAAGCTAGTTTTATTAATAACCAGCATGCTTGAGATATTTCAATTTTAAGTTTATGAAGTTTTAAATTTTTATCAAAAATCACGTAAAATTATAAAAAATATCATCTTTTAAAAAAAGGTAATTAGTTAAAAAAGTAGTGATAAATAATAAAAGAACAATATTTTTTATAATTTTACGTGATTTTTGATAAAAATTTAAAACTTCATAAACTTAAAATTGAAATATCTCAAGCAGTATTGAAGTTAGCGATTAAGCGCTAATGAGCTTTTTTGTAGGAAATAAAATTTCCTACAAGTTTCTCATTTACATTTTTTCTATAGCTCTTGTCATTTACGAGATAAATGCGAAAAAACGTAAATTTCATGAAAAAATCAGGTTTAGTGGCCGTAGTACTCGCCGGTGTGAGTTACGACTTCGCCGCAGTGGGCACTTTTGTAGAGCATTTAATGCTGAGAAAATCCCCATTTTGGACAAGGTGATACCATTAAATGCCGCTGAGCTATAGAAATTTAAAAAAAAAAATCAAAGTTCCCGTGTATTTTAAATGGAAAATCTTCACACGCCTTGGCCGAGTACTTAAAATTAATATTAAGGGCTCAAACTTTCAGGGAATTTTTTTTTGGGTATTTCCAACAAAATTTCACGATGGGACCAAAAAAAAAAAATAGTCGCAAAAAAAAAAGCACCCTAGTTTAGATATCTTCCTAATGAATTACATGCTCTTACAACTAGGGATGGCAGCGATTAATCATTTGATTAAAGTATTCGATTATTTCTGTTCAATTTCGTCGTAGTTTTGTGTTTCATTAATCGATTGTTGATCAATCGTAAAAATATTTTCATGAAATATGAATTCTGCAGTTGTCTAAAATCCATCCATTGAACATTCTTCTTTGCTAGCTGCATAACCTTACTGGACCCGAGGTTTAAATAAACTCATTCAAAGATCCGTTATCATTCGCCTCAGTAATGAAGTACTTGCGAAATTAAATGCGGAACTAAATGTGCGCAGAAGATCTCATGGAAACGGGTAGGGCGTCACTAGAATCAGTAGAAAATGAGTTTGATCTTTGGGCCTCTCATGAATCTCTTTTACACAAACGAAGTCGATAGGATGATGATTTGGGCCATCCACAAGATGAAATGAGTTTTTATTTAAATTGTCAAGTCCTAGAACTAAGCGGAATATCATCGACGCTTGGGAGGAAATGAAAACTATTTAGCTAAAACTTAGTAGACTCTCGAAAAAAATACTGTCATTTAGTTGGTACATCAGTGCCTGCTGAGCGCCTTTTTTCAAAAGCTGGTGCTACAGCCACCGAGAAACGCAACCAATTAACAACAAAACGCCTATCAAAGCTTTTGTTTTGCAAACTTGGTTAAATAATAAATAACACAGGTCTGCAAAAAAATGGGTTCGGAATGTTCTATAAAAGTGTAGTGTCATTTCCGAAGTAATTTTTTGCGTAGAATCCGAATCCGGGGTTTAAATTGCTCTATCACGTCAGGACTTTGAGATATCCTAACCTAAAAGTGCAAAAAACGCTGTTTTTGCACATTTTTGAGGTTATGTAGCTACGAAGATTTTGCTCTTCATAAAAAAGTAGACGTGGTATTTTAAAGTATAAGTCTTCCTCTTTTAAATGCCGTTGAGTTTGCTCAAATATCTTAATTTTTCACTGAGATATCGCATTTTGAAGTCTCCATGTTTGTGAATGTAATCGACCGTATCACGTCTCATGTTATCTCAATGGATTTTCGAATATCGAAAAATTCACAAACATGGAAACTTCAAAATGCGATATCTCAGTGAAAAATAAAGATATTTAAGCAAACTCAACGGCATTTAAAAGAGGAAGACTTATACTTTAAAATACCACGTTTACTTTTTTATGAAGAGCAAAATCTGCGTAGCTACATAACCTCAAAAATGGGCAAAAACAGCGTTTTTGCACTTTTAGGTTAGGATATCTCAAAATCCTGACGTGATAGAGCAATTTAAACCCCGGATTCGGATTCTACGCAAAAAATTACTTCGAAAATGACCCTACACTTTCCTAGAACAAAACGTTGTTGACCTGTGTAATTATCGCAACTAAAAAATCGTTTTATTTTATTTAAGGCTAATTAAAATAACAATTATAAATTTTTTAAGGAAAAATGTTTTTGTGAATACTCAATATAAAAAAGTGCCTTTAAAAATTCGTGTGCCTTTAAAATTCTCAATAATTGCAATTAATCCTTTCCCTGCATTTGGACAATATATTGTACATTTAATTTTTTGTAACATTGGAAGCGTGCTACTAAAAATCTTATTAATATTTTTGAAAATAAATTAAACTTTATGAAGTTTTGGAATGTCCCGAATAGTTTACGTAAATTTCAAAATTGACAACGTTTCAAAAATATTTTTAGAATTTAGTTTAAAAATAGACCATTTTATAAAATTCCAGTGACACGCAAGTTGTGGTAATTTACTGTATAAAAAATACATGAAAATCAAGTAAAATCGCTAATAAAAGCACATAGTATGGAAATATAAAAAGGATTCATCATATAAAAATGCTAAAATTAAGCTATCATGATTTAAAATATTTTTCCCGAGTGGTCAAAAAAAAAGTACAATATATTGTACATTTACACTGAAAGGTTGTAAGTGTCTTGTACTATATATTGTACAAACGTCCGCAAAGGTTGCAGTTGAACAGGCAATTAGGGGGGGTTTTGAAGAGCTTGTATGCTGTTGTTGCAGTAAAGGGTAGGTTTTTGATTTCTTGATCTACTCATACTAATACTTTCGAAGATTATTTCAATTTAAGTAAAAAATTTATTAATTAATCTATATTAATAAAAATGTTGTGTTCGTATGTCACGGTCGTCAAAACTCGAGAACGGCTGAACCGATTTGAATAATTTTTTTTTTGTATTGTTCGGTGCAATACCAGAACCAATGATATCGCAAAAAATTTGAGGGTTGCCACATATTTGAAAATTTTTAAACCCAATTATGTTGATAAAATAAATGGATTATTACAATATGGGTATCAATTTAAAGAGGTTTAAGAAAGATGGCTGACGGAAATATTTTTGAGTTGGGTTGCCACCTAATTTAAAATTTTAACTCAGTTAAGTTGATTAAGTAAACAAAATATTGCAATGTGGGTATCAAAGTAAAGAGTTTTAAGAAGGCTTACAGCCGAAAATATGTATGATTAGGGTTACCACCTGTTTCAAAGTTTAACTAAATTACACTGATAAAATAAATGAAATATTACAATATTGGTATCAAATTAAAGAGAGTTAAGAAAGATAACAGCTGGAATAATTTTTGAAGAGTGTTGCCACCTATTTGAAAATTTTAACTTAGTCAAATTGATAAAATTAATGAAATATTGCCATGTGGGTGTCAAACTAAAGAGTTTTAAGGAGGCATACAGTCGAAAATATTTTAAAGGAGGGTTGCCACCTGTTAAAAAATTTAGCGCAATTTAATTGATAAACTAAATGATATATCACAATATAGACACTAAATTAAAGAGGTTTAAGAAAGATAACTGCTGGAAATATTTTTGAGGAGGGTTGCCACCTATTTGAAAATTTTAACTCAGTCAAATTAATAAAATAAATGAAATATTGCAATGACACAGCTGAAAATATTTTTGGGGGGGTTGTTACCTGCTTGAAAATTTAACTAAATTTAAATGATAAAATAAATGGCTTATTACAATATAGGTACCAAATTAAGGAGGTTTAAAAAAGATTATACTATGTCTCCATTGAGAGATTTATCCATTAAGTATAATAAATCCAGTTGCTAAATCACAACCGTATCCATTACCACAACGAGATATGTTTGACGTTCACAATATCTGACGTTTGCTTATGTATGATTTTATAAATACAGTTGCGGACATTGATATACAGACAGATAAAAGGAAGGTGCCAAGCATAATTTCATTATATGAATTCTGAATATTATTGGCTTCTTATTCGTGGTAAATATGTATGTATAATATATAGTTTGAAAAGTGTAAAGAATGGTACCATATTCCGAATCATTTTTCCGAATTTAAGAAAAATTATCAAAACGGTAAAAAACATTTGCGGAAAGAAAAATTTTTGTAGAACTCTCTTATTCATAGGAGGGAACCGAAAATCCAATCGTGGGCCTTTGGCATATCATGAATACGAACTGAGTACTAGAGGATGTTCGGTGCAATGTTATCGAAGCAGAACCATTAACGAAATTTATAAATTTTTTGTCGCAGCATGTAAATGACTCACAGGAAGCGGAGAAGACTCTGCACTATATTACTATAAAACATTTCTTCTAAATTTTTAGTTTTTAAAATAATATTTTCTTAACTTATTACAACCAAAGTTATCTAAATATGTATTACTAATTGTCCTCCCAAACTAACAAAAATATAAAAATCCCTAAAAATACGAAAATTTATGTTTTTATGATAAGCTAGATTTCAATGTCCTCAACTGTATATTGAAAACACAAATGTCATTTGACTTATGGCATGTGAATTTGTGGTTGCCACATCCAACAAATTGTACTTATTGATCAATATTATTGAAGATTTGACGAAGATTTAACTTAAATCTACTGCCTTTCGAGATTTAATCCCAGTGTGGTTTGTAAGCAGTACCATAATACCATGCCAAAAATTACTCCGGGAGTGCTTAAAGCACCGTGTGATAGACAAACTGGGTTAGCGTAAGTTCAGCGAAGAGATATTTGAGAATTGCATAAAAAATGCATACCCAATATAAAGCGAACGAGTTACCTTTAAAACCAAGTGCGTTTGTGTGTTCGCTGTTCTTTGTTTAAGCGGAGAATGCATAAGTCGCTTAAACAATAACATATACATACGTCGATAAACACCGTTGTGGAAGAAGACGAATCC
>NW_016159590.1:51722-57937 GCF_001687245.7 Rhagoletis zephyria
TTTATATGGCAAATCTTAAAAGATTAACGTCAAATGTTAATTATCCAACGAAATTTTGAACTCGATTGATCTTCCGGGGATGACCCCACATACTGAATTGAAAAAAGGTGTGCCAATTATCACGTTGCGAAGAACGTAGTGTAAGTAAAGATTTTTACGTGGCCTTTCAAAGGTGAAGAATTCCCATGATTCCGACCGATACACCATTTCGATTTAAAAGACCGCAATTTCCAATTCGATTCGCATTCGGAATCACAATCAATAATGCTCAAGGTTATCCTTTGGAAAAGTGTGGTTTAGATTGAGATGCGGATTGGTTCTTAGATGTTGCGTGTTCCCGTGTCGGCGCCAGATATCCTTGATATTAATGCAGAGAATGGAAACACGACAAATATTGTGTGCACACAAGTACTTATTACAAAATCAAACTCATATGAAAAGTATGCTTTGTTTCGTTAATAATTTATCATCCATGTAACAGGAATATGCCACAGCAAAGCGTGGCAGGGTACAGCTAGTTTATTTATAAATTTTTGTTTTTTGAGCATATTGAACTTTGATGGACTTGGGCGAGCCTAGGATATTGACCAAAAAATTCCAAATTTCACACAGATTTTGTTTAAGGCATAATGAACCATATTTTTGCTATTACCAATCAAAATTCTAAAAAAGCGGATTTTCGGCCCACGCTAATGTAGAACCTTTGGCTACGCTAAATTAATTCGTATTTCAATGGTTTATGCACCCGGAATATTGTATGCATTACACTGTGTGGCAAAATCAACTTTTTTTCTGAGTATTGGACCAAACCAATTTTTTTTTAAGAGATTGACTCATAGGTAAAAAAAGTAATTTCTCCGTTTTTCGAAGTTAGCCTCCGAAATCGAGATATAGGCCTTCGAAGTTCGAAATAGCACCTTTGGTAAAAAATTATATTTAATTATTGCATAAATAACTAAAAACATAAAAATATAGACGTAGTCCTCCTTTTACTCTTATTTAAATGGTATATAACTTTTTTTGTGCAAGGTGCTATAAGGGGTCAAAGTTCAGGTCTTCGAAAAATTAAAGTCCTTATATTTCAAACAATTTTGAACTGATTTTTAAAAAATTAGCGTAAAGGCGACTAAACCCCCTTTCTTTCGATATGCATATTTGTATACTTCGTATATAAAAATTTTAGTAAAAACACATTTAAATGAATAAATACCTTTTTTATAAAAAAAAATATTTTAAACAAAAAAATTATCAACCACCCAGCTTGTTAGCTTTCCGGAGGTCCCACGTTCGAATACCGCCAGATGAAAGTATTAAAATTATATAACAAGTATTTAATAAAATATAATTAAAATTGGTTTTTTGTTTGGTTTTTTATATCCATGAAAAAGTTTCTGTGAAGTGCAGAATGAAATCTTTTTCAACGAAAAATTTTATCAGAACATTTTCAGAAAAACAGTCGAAAGAGTATCCGTTTCATAACTATTTTCGGTACTTTTATGTACATACATTTTGGACGCACACTTAAGTGACGGAAAGGATCCGAAAAACGACCGAAAGCATCACGAAACATCAGGTTTTTATACGGAATGTATGTATGTATCTAAATGAATGTGAAATTAAAATATTATCCTTTAGAACACTACCGCAAATGTAGCAGCACGTGGTTTTTAGTAAACAAGTAAATAAATTTAGATAATAAACAGAACATGTTGAAATTTGCCTAATTGCTTATTCCAAAAAATAACTAATTGTAGTAATTACAAACATGAAGTAGCGATAAGTGCTTGTAAGTAAAGCAATACAAAATAATTTGTTTAAATAACAAATGTTAGAAGCTAAGACGAAATTTCTGAAAGGAAAGAATCCATTGGACGGTTTTAAGAAATAAAAATGTTTAAGTATATGTAAGTTTAAGGCAAGGCTGGAAATAATAGCCCTAAAAGGAGGTGTTTTGTTATGCTTTTTCGCCCATACAACGGCAGTTCCTCTCATATTTTGCAGCAAGTTTCCAATTAAGAAATTAATTTTGAATAGCGCCGCTGAGTAAAGGATGCAATGATACCAAATCCCCAAAAAAAACAACAATTAAACAATTAAAGTGTAGGAAAAACAAGATGAAGCCCAGTAAGACAAAAAAGAGTAAAAAAAATACGAAGATCATAAATAAAATTAATGGTGATTTTTTAAATTAGAGGCGGAGGGTGAGAAAATTTGTGTTCGTTTCTCAAAATGTCACATTCATGTAAAGCAAAAGTTGTGCCACACACTCTCTGCCCTTTGAAGCTCTGTCAGGGGAGGTGGTTGCCCTGAAAATCAGATGGTTGTTTAAAACGATAATATTGTGAAATGCGTGAGCTAGATAAGGACAAGAAGGCAAAACATGCCCCTTTACAGGTTTGAGTGTAACATCAAACACATTTTGCACTGGGAAAGAGCAACATTTTTTGGAAGAAACGAAATCATCATAAGATGCATTGAAAGCAGCAGTTGCTTTACTTCGAGTATATCTACAACTAAAATGAAAACGGACCTTCATTTACTGCAGCATATACACTAATACATACGAATCCGCATTAAAAGCTCTTAAAAACTGGCAGGCTGACGCGCGCCAGATGGCAGTAATTTCCACAAAATGATAGACAAAGCGACTATGATTGCACTGCAAATTAGTAACTAAATTATGAAGAAAAATCAAAATTGGCAGCTAGCGAAGATGACGAATATAATTTTGAGTAAAAGAACATAAGTAAGCAGAAGGGCGACAAACTGTTGAGCAAGCACCATAGAGAATTTTAATACATAACAATGACAATCAACAAAGCTATAATGAAAGAAAGAAATATTGTATAACTTTATAAAAATTATTTATGCAGAAATTATTACGTTGCAACATTTGTGGGGTTATGAGCAGCACTTATTAGTACGTTAGTATGTACCATATATGTACATACATATGCAGATGAATGTACGCAACTCCTTGACGAGTTATTTTCCTCTGAAAATTTAATAAGTATTGCATAGTCCCTCTACATCCGTATGCCAGGAGCATTTACAATTCCCATGAACAACTGATGTGTCTGCAGATGTAAACTTTGTACTTTCTACACTTATATTAATAAGAGAACGCTAAATGTGGAAAAAAATACAGCTAGAAAAGCCAAGTCAAAATTTTAGTATGGCCAAAAAAAGCTAACTCATTTTAACTTCATAACAGTGTCAATGTTTAAGATAAAATTACGGAAAAACCTATTTTGTACGTAAGTAAATATTTTTAGCCTCACAAAATCTAGGCAGCTTCAGAAAAAGTTTTGAGATGATTCCACCTGATTGTTCTGTTAACATCTGTGACAGTGTCGATTCGGTGTGATATTTAGCTCCATCGCATGAAAACAAATAGTTTTTTATCCTCCCAATACACTCACACAAGAGAAACTACTTCCACTCTTTACCCGGTGAAGTCAATTTGAGGGTACTTTTCCTGGCCAACTTATCTGCAACGCGATTCCCTGCAATGTCTGTATGGCATGGTACCCAAATGAGTCTGACTGGGCAAAATTCACTTGCTAACGTCGAGCTGTTTAACAGACATTCAAAAGCTTCCCTGGCCTGGGAAACAGTACAGTGATCTAGAACCATAAATTAAAGGTTAATCAATAGCGCCCTGCATGAAAGAACCATCCGTTTAAAAATTCATCTGTGTCGTCTTGCAACTATTGCTCCCGTCGCTCATGAGTAAGGGTGGGTAACTCTGTAAATTTTGCTGTGCTGACTCAGTAACTCCAACTCAGTTTAATGAGTCAGCACAGTGAGCTGGCACAAGTGTGCTATCACACAATTGGTATGTACATCGAAATTATTGATGATGTTAGTAATCGAAATCGATTTAGAAATGGTTATCCTTAGCTTCTGTTCGTAGCTGGCCGGCAAAATTTTAGAAAGCTGATTTCAACTGGTGAGTTCATTTGCAAAATAATTCCCCTTCTTGCATGTACAGTGAAACCCGCTTAAGTACCTAACCCGCCTAAGTAACCAAAATTTTTGGGCATCGTGAATTTTTTTAATGTAATCTGAAGAAAATACCTCTCTTAAGTACCTCCCCGCTTATTTACCCAACCCACCTAAGTACCTAAATTTTTCGTGCCCCATTTACCATTTTACTCATAACTTTCCCCTTTTAAGTGCTCTTCNACTTCGTCCCGCCCAAAATTAATTTTTTTTTTGAAATATTTGGTCCAACGTTTTCGCCAGCAACTCAAGTTCATGTTTGGTTTCGTGGTCGACAGGAGGCATATCCCCATTGCCGTCTTAAATAACCTGACGAAAGCGTTATACCGGGAAGAAGTCCTTGCGGGTCGATAGTGAATCGTCCTTGAATCTGTATAGTATAGTTGGTGGCAATTTACAAACTGGTGAGTATCATTGATCCACATTCTGTTTAGTCATCATAAAGCAAGGACCGCAATGGTTCTGATGGTTGATTTAACGGGAGTAATTTAACTTTGATCCCTTGTGCTTCCGAATCGACGATTTTTAGCAATAACTCGGTTCCAGCGCCACTAAAAATTATCATTAAAATCGTTTCGGTCGTTTAGGAGGAGTTAAGCCACCAGAATAAGTCTTTTACATACTGACACTTTTCGGCATTTTTTCCCATACAAAAAAATTCTCACGTATTCGTTATACGGAGAAAATGCGCAACATCGTCANTAAAAACTTGCACTTTATGATACTGAAATTGAGTGAACTACAAAACTGCATACTCAAAGTTTGGTACAAAAAAATTTATTACGAAAAAGAAAAAAAAAAACACTGTTTTCTGGGTGTATATATTTACAGATAGGTAAAAGTTTCAATATGTTTGCAAAGCACCACTTNAGTGCTCTTCAAATTCCTTAAAATATTTACATATTTTGAATCTCAGTGGCAGCGTTACACACCTTCGGTAAAAAAATTATAAAAAACTAGCAGACCGGGACCGGGAACTTCGTCCCGCCCAAAATTAATTTTTTTATTGAAATATTTGGTCCAACGTTTTCGCCAGCAACTCATGTTCATGTTTGGTTTTGTGGTCGACAGAAGGCATATCCCCATTGCCGTCTTAAATAACCTGACGAAAGCGTTATACCGGGAAGAAGTCCTTGCGGGTCGATAGTGAATCGTCCTTGAATCTGTATAGTATAGTTGGTGGCAATTTACAAACTGGTGAGTATCATTGATCCACATTCTGTTTAGTCATCATAAAGCAAGGACCGCAATGGTTCTGATGGTTGATTTAACGGGAGTAATTTAACTTTGATCCCTTGTGCTTCCGAATCGACGATTTTTAGCAATAACTCGGTTCCAGCGCCACTAAAAATTATCATTAAAATCGTTTCGGTCGTTTAGGAGGAGTTAAGCCACCAGAATAAGTCTTTTACATACTGACACTCTTCGGCATTTTTTCCCATACAAAAAAACTCTCACGTATTCGTTATACGGAGAAAATGCGCAACATCATCAGCGAAAAAAATTCTTAAAAATCAACGGTATCTTATAGCCATTAAAAACTTGCACTTTATGATACTGAAATTGAGTGAACTACAAAACTGCATACTCAAAATTTGGTACAAAAAAATTTATTACGAAAAAGAAAAAAAAAAACAGTGTTTTCTGGGTGTATATATTTACAGATAGGTAAAAGTTTCAATATGTTTGGAAAGCACCACTTCCCTTTTTCAGTAGCCCCAAAATCTCTATACCAATTTCAGGATATTACCACAAATACTTTCAGAGATATACGGTATGAAAAATTCGATATGCATGGGTGATGCCACGCTCCCTTAATATATCCAAAGTCTGCAGTAGGTGTCCAAAATTTCAAAAAATCGGTACAGCCGTTCGCGAGATCACCTCTTATAAAAAGAAGGAGCTTCTCTTTATATAATTAGTTTAGGTAACACAGGGCAACACCGATTTTGATGCGGCAAATGTTGAAGCTGGTTTTAATAGGCTTTTTTCTGATTAAGAATACGTAAGTATATAAGTATCAGCTCCAGATTTTGAGAAAAATGTGGTGGAAGTGTAAAAAAATCGCGTTTTTTGCAATATTTGAAAAGCTCTAGCAATGAAACAAAAGGTCACAGAACCTTCCACTTAGGCTTAAATCAAGGCTTGGACTTCTGACTTCAATCACTGAAAATACCATTCCTGCACCTTGACCCTAAGGTTACCTATAG
>NW_016159590.1:57951-58065 GCF_001687245.7 Rhagoletis zephyria
TTCAATCCCTGAAAATACCATTCCTGCACCTTGACCCTAAGGTTACCTATAGTCATTTATTTAACAGCTAACACTGATTTTTACATCATTTTTGACGATAAAAAGTAAGTGAGT
>NW_016159590.1:58507-60218 GCF_001687245.7 Rhagoletis zephyria
TAGGTGACCATTAGGGCAAGGTGCAGGAATAGTACTTTCAGGGATGGTAGTCTGTAGTTCTAGCTTTAATTTAAGCCTAGGTAGAAGGTTCTATCACCTTTTGCTTAATTTCGGTAGGAACTCAAACTTCCCGAAATTAGTTATTCATGTTCAACAAATGACTATAAGGGCTGGTTACTCCAACTCAACTTAGTTAAGCCAATTTTCTCGACTCAGTCAAGAATAAGCTGTGTAAAACGTAGGATAACTTTTGACTTAAGTCCAAAAGTGGCTAAACTAAGTTAAGTTGAGTTGGAGAAACCAGCCCTAAGTGACCATCAAGCAAAGGTGCGGGAACTTGCTTTAATCAAAGCCTAAGTGGAAGGTTCTACCACCCTTTGTTTCTTTGCTAGAGCTTCTCAAATATTGCCAAAAATTCGATTTTTTGACAATTTGAACTCGTTTTTTCTTAAAATATCGAGCTGATGGTGACTTTTTGCATACGGATTCGTAATCAGCACAAAAAAATCTGTCAAAAATAGCGATAACATTTGCTGCATCAAAATTTTTTCCATTTTTGTTGGCCTGTGTAATAAGTATTGTTAAATAGCCAATACCCGCATGTTTGCGGCGCCTTCAAACACCTTTCAAACTGTAAAACAATGACTCGATTCGATTGAAATTTTTTTGGAATTGATCGGTTCTGGTCCACCTATCAGAAAAAATATCATATATGTTAACCCAGCCAATTAGCTACCTACGTGCTAAATTGCAAGCAAATCGGACCATTAATAAGAAAAAATGAATCCTATATGCGAATCTAGGCAAAAGGCTACCAACGAACCAATTGCATTTTTTTCAAGCTCGACCCCTGCGCCAACTATCGGAAAAATTAAAACTTTGTGCACTCCTTCTTCTAAACACGTTTCCAAAAAAAGCAGCACCCATTCGAATCAGTTATGAAACATAGGGGAAAATTGTTCACAATTGATTCAAGCTCCCAATGAATTTCACAATTATCCGAAATTTTCCAAGCTTTCGTCGAAAAAAATTCAAATTTTTTGCGTTCTTCCGGATTTTTCCGAGTTTTCCACTTAGAATTCCGAAGGAATTTCACACAAAATCTATCATTAATTTTCGATTTTTCCAATTTTCCGACTTTCCCGGAGGGGGCTACCTAGGTACCAAATTTTAAGCAAATCGGACCATAAATACGATTTTTTAGAACAGATCAGTAACTGGTCCACTTCCCGAAAAAAAGGATCCTATATGCTAACATAGGCAAAAAGCTACCTACGTACCAAATTTTATGCAAATCGGACCATAGCTACGATTTTTTCGAATAGATCGGTCCCTGGTCCACTTCCCGGAAAAAATATCCTATATGCTAATCTGGGCAAAAACTTACCTACGAACCAAGTTTTAAGCAAATCGGACGATAAATATGATTTTTTCGAATAGATCGGTCCCTGGTCCACTTCCCGGAAAAAAAGCATCCTATGTGCTAACCTAGGCAAAAAGCTAACCACGTACCAAATTTTAAGCAAATCGGACCATAACTACGATTTTTTCGAATAGATCGGTCCCTCGTCCACTTCCCGGAAAAAAAATATCCTATATGCTAATCTTGGCAAAAACCTACCTACACACCAAGTTTTAAGCAAATCGGACGATAAATACGTTTTTTCGAATAGATCGGTCCCTGGTCCACTTCCCGGAAAAAAAGCATCCT
>NW_016159590.1:68006-77438 GCF_001687245.7 Rhagoletis zephyria
GGTGAAAAAACATATATTTAATACTTGCGCCGGGTATTTAATGTTCGGCTCCGCCCGAACTTAGACTTTCTTACTTGTTTCGTATAGATCCGTTCCTGGTCCACTTGCCGGAAAAAAAATAATCATATATGCTAATCTAGGCAAAAAGCTAACTACGTACCAAATTTTAAGAATATCGGAGCATAAATACAATTTTTTCGAATAGGTCGGTCCCTGGTCCACTTACCGAAAAAAGGGATCCTATATCCTAATCTAGGAAAAAAGCTACCTACGTACCAAACTTTTAGCTTTTCTGCGACGCTATGCAAGTGATTTCAAAGACCCTTACACAAGAAAAATCTTATATAATTCCTTAGTGCGATCGAAGTTGGAGTATGCCTCAGTCATCTGGAATCCGATGTATTTCTCACACTCTTTTAGAATTGAAAGAGTTCAACGCAGGTTTCTTCGTTTTGCTCTTCAACCACTTCATTTTGATAATCCCTTGCCACCATACAATGCTAGGTGCATGCTCATCAATGTTCTATCGCTCGAAGTTAGACGATTCGTTCAAAACTTAATGTTTATATACGATATAATCTCCGGGACCATTGACTGCTCAGATCTACTTGGACCGTTAAGTTTCAATGTTCCTAATAGAGTACTTCGCTCTCACCACCTATTTCATACTGAAATTTTAAGATCGAACTACTTTAGATTTGCCCCTCTTATAAGAGGGCTTAATGAGTTTAATCGGCTTTCTAGAACTATTGATCTTGATTTTGCGATGCCAAGGTCTTTATTCAAGTCACGCATAGAGTCTTTTTACTTAGCAAATTAACCATATCCTTAAATTAGCTGTTAAATTATTATTTCGTATCTCTCTTAATCTAGTCAGTAAGGTTTGTTACCATTGACTTAATAAAATGAAAATGAAATGAAATGAAATGAAATGAAATCGGACCATAAATACGATTTTTTCGAATAGATCGGTCCCTGGTCCACTTCCCGGTAAAAGATCCTATATACTAATCTAGGCAAAAAGCTATCTGTCTACCTAGGTACCAAATTTTAAGCAAATCGGACCATAAATACGATTTTTTAGAACAGATCAGTAACTGGTCCACTTCCCGAAAAAAAGGATCCTATATGCTAACATAGGCAAAAAGCTACCTACGTACCAAATTTTAAGCAAATCGGACCATAAATACGATTTTTTAGAACAGATCAGTAACTGGTCCACTTCCCGAAAAAAAGGATCCTATATGCTAACATAGGCAAAAAGCTACCTACGTACCAAATTTTATGCAAATCGGACCATAGCTACGATTTTTTCGAATAGATCGGTCCCTGGTCCACTTCCCGGAAAAAATATCCTATATGCTAATCTGGGCAAAAACTTACCTACGAACCAAGTTTTAAGCAAATCGGACGATAAATATGATTTTTTCGAATAGATCGGTCCCTGGTCCACTTCCCGGAAAAAATATCCTATATGCTAATCTGGGCAAAAACTTACCTACGAACCAAGTTTTAAGCAAATCGGACGATAAATATGATTTTTTCGAATAGATCGGTCCCTGGTCCACTTCCCGGAAAAAATATCCTATATGCTAATCTGGGCAAAAACTTACCTACGAACCAAGTTTTAAGCAAATCGGACGATAAATATGATTTTTTCGAATAGATCGGTCCCTGGTCCACTTCCCGGAAAAAAAGCATCCTGTGTGCTAATCTAGGCAAAAAGCTACCTAGGTACCAAATTTTTAGCAAATCGGACCATAAATACGATTTTTTTGAATAGATCAGTCCCTGGTCCACTTCCCGGAAAAAAGGATCCTATATGCTAACATAGGCAAAAAGCTACCTACGTACCAAATTTTAAGCAAATCGGACCATAAATACGATTTATTCGAATAGATCGGTCCCTGGTCCACCGGAGGGTTTTTCCAAAATTTTCTTTCTTAAAAACCTTCTCCTGGCAATTACGAACAACTGAAAAAAAATTAGCCAAATCGGCCCAACCGTTCTCAATTGATGAATTACTACACATTTTTCACACCATTTTTATATATATAGATTAACGGTAATTTTGAGCCACTTGAAACTTGCACATTATTACAGTAAAAGTGAATGGGCTATACAACTATATACTCGAAAAACACATCTGAGGAAAAAAGTTTAAATCTTGGTGAATTGTTTTTTTTACGTGTTCTATAAAATCTTAAGCTTAAGTTTTCATGATATTTGTTAGGGAATGAACTGTATTGTAATTGAAAAATCTTAAATAAATACGTATACTTCATGAAATGTTTATGTTTTATTCAAGGATTTACATATTTATGTAAGTTAACAAAAAGATGTAACTACATCAATAATTATGCTCGCTTAAGTATCCGCATCGAGGTACTTAAGCGGGTTCTTTCAAGTACCCAACCCGGCTAAGTACCTCAAAAAGCTGACATGTTTCGTGAGGTACTTAAACGGGTTTTACTGTATTAACTTCTAGCCCAGTTATGTATACTTAGTTTTGCTTGAGAGTTGTCACATAAGAATCTGTTAAATGGGCTATGCATGTACGCAGTTACCCAACGCATAGCACTTCACATGTAGAATTCTGTTTGGTTTTGATTTTTACGTAAAAATGGTATAGCAGTGCAAGTATGCTTAACTGGGCTATTCGCCTTGCTTCTTGTTAAATTTGGTAGTCGTATATTCAATTGATGGTTAGTCTGGTGATGCCATCTATTATGGTACTTTTTGGAAGATCGTATTGTGTGAATGTGTCAGCTCATCAATTGAGTTACCACATCGACACAGTTCTAAACAATGCAAGCCGCACCGAGCTATGCAAGTGTCAGCACATCAACTGAGTTACCATATAGACTCTGTAGCACACTGAGCTATACATTGTCAGCACATAAACTGAGTTACTGAGTTACAAATTTTTTCAGATGTGAGTCTGAGCGTGCGGCACAGTTCTAAAGGTCAGCACAGCAACTCAGCACAGTGCTGAGTTACCCACCTCTACTCATGAGAAGGACGAAAGAGCTCAAAAACCAGTCTCGTCACACGGATACCCGATAAAGTCGAAACTACGGCAACTTTTCTTTGTATTTTCTAACGAGGGGAAAAAAATGTGTGCAATATGTTTGTAATTGTTCGTAGCAAAGTGTACTTTTTCGCGCCCCTGAGTAAGTCTTACAAGAGTGCGGATGCAGATTAATTTAAATATTTGTATGCATATTAGGAGTGTATATTTTGTATTTGATAGCTCACCGAAGTGAAATATCATCATAGAATTTATCTTTACTTTTCATTCCATACCCAGCACTAAAAATCGCATTAAACATTTGAACACTATTTACCTTTGTAGTTAATATTTTGAACAAAAATAAAAGGCTAAATAATTTCTAGAGAAAAACTTGAAGCTAAATATTCCAATTTACAGCCAGTGTGACCGCGGGCTTGTGAAAAACAGTAGCAGAGAAGAGACTTAAGCTGTATCAATATGTATCACATTTTTTTTAATTTAAGTATCAAAGTATCAATAAAGAATAAAACCAATAATTTTATAAACAGCCGTTTTCAAAACAATTTAACATTTATTGATTGCACACTGAAAATAAAATCTGCGTAGATATAACGAAAACTTACGTATATCTTACGAAATTTTTCGTCATTTTGAGCCACGAAAGTTTTCGTTGATTGTAAAAAACCGTTTTCGTACATAAATACTACGAAAATATGAGACATCAGATCTTTAGTACATTTTACGAATGCATTCTTACTATTTACTAAAGAATTTCGTACAATTTCTTTTTTTTTACGAAATTCTTGTAAAATACGCAAAAATAATTCGTATATTTAACGAAATTAATTTCGTGAAATCTGCGGTTGTTTCGTAGAATGTGCGATTGCTTTCATTCGCCACACTGTAAAAAACATAGTACGAATTATAACACAGCACTTTTTAAGCGTTTTTGTTTAACACAATGTTTCGCAAAAACGCTTAACATTAATGATTAAAATATAATGAACGTGTTGTTTTCTTTCGAGCTATGATTTCTAAAGTGTAACGAATAAAAGCAATCATACATCCTACGGAAGAAGTGCAGATATTACAAGTATAGCTGTCGTAAATAATAAGTTTTGCCTAATTTTCTAACCGCACTGTAATTTAAAATTAGGAAAAAAAGGTTATTTTACTTATAACATAACTTAATTTTTTTCTTTATATGCATACAATAGGTTATCTATATACTAAAAATTTATTTTTATTGCTTAGCCATCATTCGATAAAGTATATTGATGCAAAGTGTAAAATTATGATAGTCAACAAAACTCTTATGAAATATAATCTATATATATAAAAATGAAATGTTTTTCGGATGACGGCTGAACCGATTTGAATTCTGTAAAAAGTACTTCTTTGGACCTTCTGTGTGGAAGGTTTTTCGATTAAAAAAATTTGAAACATTTTGTTGTTGTTGTTGCCGAAAAATACATTGAATGTCACTAAACTACTAAACGGCTGGACCGATTTGGTTCATATTTGGAACATATATCAGTACCTTGAAAAGAAATATTTCTACAAAAAATTTGCTCGCTAGGTGGCGCTGGGGTCAGAATATTCCTAATAATTACATTTACTTGCCGAATTAGCTAATATTTAGAGCGTATGTTAGCCAATTGAAAATAAAAGTGTACACGATAGGCGGCATTGTGGACGAGATATTTAAAAAATTCTTATACACTGGGATAATGATAGATATCTACTACATATTTGTGGACGTATGTATGTATGTATGTATGTGCCAGGTTGCAGCCTAAACGGACGGACACAATCGAACAAAACTTTGACAGAGTATTGCCATGACACCTGGGCCAATAATAGGGTGAAAAAAATTGGGATCCGATAAGGGGCCGTGGCACCTCCCATAGGCGTGAAATTTTTGTGAGCCATAACTTTGGAACCATAAGTCACATGAACTTGAAATTTGGTATGCAGCCATTTTTATGGTAGGTGCTTATAATAGGCTTTATATAAATGAGTGTGGAAAAGAGGGCGTGGCACATCCCATATTCGGGGAAATTTTTATCACCTATAACTTCGGAACCATAAGTCCCACAAATTTGAAATTTGGTATGCAGGTGCTTATAGAAGGGTATATATAAATTAGTAGGAAAAAAGGGGCGTGGCACATCCTATAGGCGTGCAATTTTTATGAGTCATAACTTCGGAACCATAAGTCGCATGGACTTGAAATTTGGAATGCAGCCATTTCTATGGAAGGTGCTTATAATACGGGAAATATACATGAGTGTGGAAAAGAGGGCGTGACACATCCCATAGGCGTGGAGAATTTATCATCTATAACTTCGGAACTATAAGTCACATGAACTTTGGTATACATACACCTATATCTTTGGTAGGTGCTTATAGTAGGCATATATAAGTGAGTTTATAAAAGGGGGCGTGGAACTTCCCATAGGCGTGGAAATTTTTGTCAGCTAAAACTTCTGAACCATTAGTCACATGAACTTGAAATTTGGTATGCAGGCATACCTATGGTAGGTGCTTATAGTAGTGTATATATAAATTAGTTTGTAAAAGGGGGTCTGGCGCATCCCATATTCGGGCAAATTTTTATAAGCTATAACTTCGGAACCATGTCACATGAAATTGAACTTTAGTATGCGGACATATGTATCTATAGAAGAGGGCGTGGAAATTTTTATCAGTTTTACCTTCGGAACCATTAGAACTAGAAAATTGGTATGCACACATATCTATGGTAGGTGCTTATAGTAAGGTGTATTTAAATAGGTTTCTAAAAGAGGGCGTGGACTTTTTTATCAGCTATAACTTCGGAACCATAAGTCCCACGAACTTGAAAGTTGTTACGCAGACATATGTAGGCACTTACAGTAAGGTAGGTATGTATAAATAAATGAGTTTGTAAAAGCAAGCGTTGCACATCGCATAGGCGGTGATTTTTTTGTCATCTAAAACTTTGAAACCAGAAGTCACATGAACTTGAAATTGGGTATACGGACATGTCTAATGTAGGTGCTTATAATAAGATATATATAAATGAGTTTCTAAAAGGCATATCCCATAGGGTAGAAATGTTTCTCAGCTATAACTTCAGAGCCATTAGTCACATAAACTTTATATTTGGTATGCAGACGTATCTATGGTGGGTGCTTATAGTAGGCTATATATAAATGAGTTTGTAAAAGGGGCGTGGCACATCCCACAAGCGTGACATTTTTTGCCAGCTATAACTCCGGAACCATTAGTCACATGAGATTGAATTTTGCATGCATATATATCTATGGTGGGTGCTTATAGTAGGGTATATATAAATGAGTTTGTACATGAAGGCGTGTAACATCCCATTGCACAGTGGCCAATTTTTTTAAAAAGCTGGCCAAAAGTCGAAGCGTGGTACAATTGTAATCAAACCTTGTGTATCCGTCTTTATTTTGGTTGCTGGTTTTAAATTTGACCACTTAATTTCGAAATTCAAAATGGCGGATCCATGGCCGCTGTGTACGCTTAAATCATCATACATCAAAAAATAAGAAACAAAAAAGTTGTTTGTAATAGTGGTCGCCCTTTGGCAGGCAATGGCAAACCCCCGAGTGTATTCAGCAACGAACAGCTTCTCATAAAAATATAATCCCCTTTCGGATTCGGCGTAAAACTGTTGGTCCCTCCCCTTTGTGCGCCAACATCAAGGCGCACGCCACAATTCGGAAGAGAAGCTCGGGCAAACACTAACGAGGCCTCAATGTTTGTTTCTAACAATGTTCATGTTCAAATTTACACGGGAACTGCGGGATTTTAGATGAATCAATAAACAAGACATACATATTTGTTGGTACCGGAATATATTTTTAAGATAACAATTTTATACACCGTCAGACTGGCAAATCTTTTGTAATTCTCCGTTTTGTTCTCTCGCTCGCGTCCTCGAATTCTTTACAAGGTCGACCTTTTTTGAGCATTTAGGAATATCTTGATTGTTGCATTCCATCATTTCTGGGTCAACTGTACACTGCAACTGCAAGTCGTACATAAATTGTAATAAATAATAAAAAGTTGTATGATTAGTTGAGAGTTGGTATATCGTACCTGTAATTTGACTACCTTCTTCAACCATTTTTTGTTTTTTTTACAAGAAAGCGTGCAGTTGTTCTGTTACTCTCGTCCCATTTTCTTTTTATAGTAGTAAGTAAATCTTTCACTTCACTTCTTTGGTCTGGATGGAGCTTGATAGATGATCCTCCAGACTTTTGGTTTTTACACCCACTTCCAAAAGCAATTGTTTAAACAATGCATCGAAAATTTCACGCAGAGTGCACTCTAATATAGTAGTACTTTCTGACATCATTTAAATTCTAAAAACATCCAATATTTAAAACATCAAAACACAGATGACAGAAATAATTTTTTACATAATTTAAATCTTTTAAACATAAAAAAATTAAGAATCGCGTATAAAAACTGATGTCCAAACTACATTGGCGGCTTGTGGCAGATGGTTTTAACCAAGGTGGATGGGAAAAAACTTCAATATATATGGAAAAGAAAATTGGACCGTCCATCTCGACCACTCTCGTAACTATATTCTTAATTTATCATAACGAGTAAACAAAAAAAATCAATCCGTGGATATCTATGTCTTACGTCAGTTTTTAGATGGCGTGACAATGAAAAAACATGTTTTACCTACTCTAGATTACAATGTCCATGAACGGATGCTTAAAACTGTTATTTTTTTAAGATAATACCACAATTTTAACAACGACGAAAGCTCAATTTACGAAAAGTTTGGAGCGAATTGCTAGCAACAGTCACTTCGATCTCCTGTAACACTAAATGCCTTAAGAGAATCGACTTGTTGTCTCATAACGATGCGCAGTAGAGCCCTCTTAACAATATAAGATGGTTATGCATACGAATGCAACAATTTTTTTTTTGGACTTTTGGCCAGGGTTTTCCAAAAATTGGCCACTGTGCATTGGCGTGAAGTTTTTAAACGGATATGACTTCGGAGCCACAGGTCGCATGAATTTGAAATTTGGTGTGAAGATCTATGATAAATGCTTATAGTAAGGCATATACAATTTTTTTTTTTTTTGAAGGGGACGTGGCACGTTCCACAGGTGTGAAATTTTGTATCAGCTACAACTTCGGAATCATAATTCACAAGAATATGA
Organism: Rhagoletis zephyria; assembly: GCF_001687245.7. Classification (NCBI taxonomy): domain Eukaryota; kingdom Metazoa; phylum Arthropoda; class Insecta; order Diptera; family Tephritidae; genus Rhagoletis; species Rhagoletis zephyria. The sequence continues at coordinate 76,218 of NW_016159590.1, forward strand.
ACTTTGGTATGAATATCCATAGTAAGGTTTGTATACATGAATTTGTAAACGGGAACATGGAGTACGGGCGAGGAATTTTTAAATAGCCATAAATTGGGAACCATAAGTCAAATGAACTCAAAATTTGGTATGCAGACCTATCGTCGCCTCAGAAAACGGATGACGAATGTGCAAAATTACGATTTTGGGATTTTGATGCAGATTTACTAAGTTGGACGTGCTCTTTTGATTTCTGCAATCCATTTTTATACCCGAGCGCACTTGTGCACAAGGGCATATTAATTTTGTTCACACAACGGTTGTTTGTAACAGCCAAAACGACTAGAGATATATATAGACAAATGTATACATAAATGCTCAGAATGAATAGAGAAATCGATTAAGCCATGTCTGTCTGTCCGCCCGTCTCTCTGTCTGTCCGTCTGTCCGTCCGTCCGTGTACACGATAACTCGAGCAAAAATTGAGATTTCTCAACGAAATTTGGTATGTAGGTTTCTGTTGATTCAAGGTAGGTTGGTATTGAAAATGGGCGAAATCGGACTGTATGTGGCACATAAGACAAATTCCCATACAAATGTAATCTTATTTTATTGTTGTTGTTTTAGGCTAGTCGATCGATTACTTTCGTGTGCAAGAAAACCACTTTTTTCTTCACGTTTTGCCCAACGTTTCGCTAATCACCTTAGCATCTTCAGGGGTGCATCTTTATTTACATAGACATCAACAATAAACAAAGAACAATGTTATCGACAAATATTGATATATGTATGTACATAATTACAAAAATTAGGTTAAATATTTGAGAAACAACAAACGAAGATACAAACACAAAGGGACAATCACAGGTTTTTGATTTTAACTGTGGTACTTACTCATGGTTAAGATTTAATTTACACTGGACATTTGGAAATATTTTAAAAAATTGAAAAAACACCAAAAACATTGAAACGTATTGAACAGTGAACATTAAACATTAACTTATTAAAAATATTGATACCATCGCTGTGTGGTACTTTCGTCATACTAAATGTTTATTACAAGCATAGCATATAAGCAGCCGCGATATCATCCGTGTCCTCCTTCTTGTTAATTGTTTTTTCTCTTTTCTGTAATATTCGTAGGCTTTCTATAGTGAATCTCGCTTTTTCCCTCCGTTCCTTGTCTAATATTTTGACGTTGGCTAAATCAGCTGTGTGACCACTATCTTGTATGTGTTGCGC
>NW_016159590.1:78483-81591 GCF_001687245.7 Rhagoletis zephyria
AGTTACGCGTGGCGATGACCCAAAGCGCACCTTAAAAACTGATAACTTAAAAACAAAAATATCATCACCTTTTGATAGTGTAAATAGTGAATGTGTTCGACTATTTGGTAGCAATATGTCCGATTGCATGAAAAAAATTGCAAGTTTTTCAAAAGCATACAAAGAGCTGCATAATGATGATGAAAAATCAATAGCACTCTTTGGCCTTTTAACAGAGTTACGGCTTAATCATGACTAGCAAAAAACTGAAGTGCATATTTATTAATGTGAACTCATTGATATCAAAGCACAAAAGACATTTCTTTAACCTTTTCTTAAAAAAACATAAGCCAGATGTAGTCCTTATAGCCGAGCATCGGCTCAACCCTAGACACAGAATTATCTTCAAAGATTATAAATTTATCAGACAGGTTGATAATGCTAAACATGTAGGTAACAGGAAGTCCACAGCTAGCACTGCAACTGCAATTTGCATAAGGGAACAGTATAAAGACGAAGTGATCAAAATTCCAGATACTGTCCATTTGGAGAAAGTTGCGTTAAAAATTTTCTGCACAAACGGTGATGAGATCACGTTTGTTTCTTTATATAATCGTCCATCAGACTTACTGCATATAAGTGACCTCAATCGAGTGTTGGACTCTCTTAATACCAGCAAAATAATAATTGGTGGAGATCTCAATGCCCGACACTCCAACTGGGGGGACACCCTCACAAATAACAACGGTAGAATATTGAACAATTGGCTCCAGCAATGCCCCGTTTTAAGCTTAATACCCACAAAACATCCCACTAGAGTAACTAAGCACACGGCTTCCTACTTAGATATCTTTTTAGTGACACCATTTGCTGGAATAAGCTTTGACGAAGAAAATGGATACGTGAATTGCTTGAAAACACATGAATTTGAATCGGATCATAGTGCTGTCGAATTGATACTAGAATCGGAACATAATGTACTCGATTGCCAGCCAACCGAATATTTCAATTATGATAAAACTGATTTTAAAATGTTTAATAACGTTCTTTTAGCCAATATTAGTACGAACTACCTACCAACTAACTGCAATGTATCGAGAAAAGAGATTGACGATTGTGTTGTTAATCTCAGTAAAGCAGTTAACTCAGCTCTTAACTCAGGGGCGATACCAAAAGTTAAGGTGCGCAACCGTGGTCTAATAAGCCTTCCTACAGAAATACTTGATCTAATATCCGAAAAGAAACGTTTACGCCGCACCGTCTCAAGATGTGTAGATCCTCGGCGTAAAAACACTCTGACAGCTATAATTCGAAACCTTACTAAAATAATAGAAGAGCGTATTCGTTTGCATGAAGACAGATATTGGTCAAACTACTTTGCCAAAATACGTATGAACAACAAAACCTACAGCAAAATTAAAGGACTGTGTGGATTTAAAAAAACGTCGGAAATCCCAGACTTGATAATTAATCGGGAAAATATCGATATTGACCTTCCCTATGTTGACCCAACAAGCAACAATAATAGTAGCGACATTGTCTTAACCGAAAATTTATACAAAGTAAATGCTCTAGCTTACGCGTTTGAGCAAGTACACCGTCAAAACCTACACCCCGGAGAGGAAAGCTTTTCAGACTTGATTGAAAATAATGTGGCAGAAATAACTCAGTCTAATGAACCAATAGTATATTTCTCAAACAATGTAACAGCAGATGGTGAGCTTAATACGAACGATTCTGAACAACAATATGAACTTGTAAGCGCTGAGAAAATTGGTGCCGTCTTACGATTAACGAATAATAAAAAGAGTTGTGGTGATGACGGTATCTCGAACTTCTTGCTTAAGAGAACAACTAACGATTTCTGGAGATTCTTAGCTATTCTTTTCAACCACTCGCTAAATATAGGATATTTTTCCACCCAATGGAAAACTGCAAAGATAATCTGTGTGCCAAAACCAAATTCTAATCCCAATTCTGTTCTGGGTTACCGCCCAATATCCCTTCTTTCTAATATAAGTAAACTATTAGAGCACTTTATACTTGAAAAAGTTAAGCAACATATGGAGGAGCGAAATATTATGAAAGATTACCAATTTGGCTTTCGCCCATACCACTCTACGAATCACGCATTAACACTTCTATCTGACTTTGTATGCAGTAATCTGAATCGCCGACAAGCAACTATACTAGTAAGTTTAGATTTAGAAAAAGCATTCGATACTGCATGGGTAGAAGGCATTATATTTAAAATGTATAGAATATTTAACTTTGATAAAAATGTGTGCAAGATGTTGCATAGCTACTTAAAAGATCGAACATTTTATGTAAGTGAATCTCTACATAATTCTAGTATAAGGGATGTTGCCGCAGGCGTGCCCCAAGGTTCTTTACTGGGACCGATATTGTACAACATATTTCTAGCGGATTTCCCTGACCCGCCAGTGGGTACTATAATCTGTAACTCTGATATAAAAGTTATTATATACGCGGACGATATCCTTATATTGGGATCTCACCCACGCATAGCTAAAGCTAACGAAGCCATCAACCTATACCTGTATGAACTTAATAGACACTTTCAAAAATGGAAATTAAAAGTAAATCTCGATAAAAGCGAAACCGCCATTATCAAGGGAGTTAAAAAAAATTTGCTTCCAAACGCTCGAAAGTATGAGCCCCTAATTAAAACTAATGGTATAAAAATTAGCAGCAAAGAACAAATAAAATATTTAGGCATAATATTGGACAGTAAATTTACCTTTGTGAGACACATAGATTTTATTTTGGGAAAAGCAAAAAAAATGTTTTTCTGTTATTCTAACTTAATTAAAAGACAGAGTGGTCTCTCAAACTGCATTAAATTGAATATATATAAACAAATAATTAGGCCAATAATTTCTTATGGTCATCCTATATGGTTCAACATTTCCTCAAGCCAAATGGAACGACTCAGAAGATTTGAGCGATATATCTTACGACTTTATAGCGGACTCAACCGCCAACCCTACAGAACAGGTACTTTTCGGAAGAGAGTATCCAATAAAGTTCTTTACAAAAAATGCGGAATATCACGAATAGATTCCTTCCTAATCAAATCTTCATATCGATTTGTTGAAAGAATGGCAT
>NW_016159591.1:0-9178 GCF_001687245.7 Rhagoletis zephyria
TCCACCTGGTTTTCTTAAAACACAAGGTGCGGCTGTCTACTAAAGCCCACCCGTCGAAACTAACAAAGTTGCAACTTAAATCTAAGTACCAACTTAAAATTTACCTCTATTCATAGTCGCATTTCAGACTTCTACTAGGTAGTTTCGACTTAGTTTACGATATAGCAAAACGAGTGTGAAAATATATCGATTTTTCTTTACGATATTTTGGAAAAACTACAGTTTTATTAAATAATGTCAAGTTTGATCATCCGTTTATGTAATTTTTATTTTCATTGCATGATTATGCAAAAGAATAAGGTATCATTTTCTTGTTAATTGTGTGAAATAGCCAGAACAACCGCAGTGATGTGAAGTCGATGTTTATCGAAAGCATGCTGTGAAACATACAAATAGTAGATATCTAAATGTTATGCACAAATTTACTTTAAAAGAACTAGCGTGAAACTGACTTATTATTTGAGAATTTATCTAAATTATTCCAATTATAAAATTGTGATGTAGCTTTATTCGAATTGTAATACGCATTTAATTCCATCTTCCGATTAAAATGGATCGATCTTTGTAAATTTTAATTGGAGATTATTCAATATTATCAAAATCACCCTCTACCAACTTAATTTTTACATATTTCGTCTGTTTTCCCTTAATTTGATAAAATACTTCTTCCTAGTTACGACTTAGTTGCAGCTGCAGCCGAAACTAAATTTTAAGTTGGTACTTAGCCAGAAAAGTCGAAACTAAGGCGACTATGAATAGCTTTAGTTTTGACTTAGAATAGTTTCGACTTAGTTGGGTACTAAATATGACTATGAATATGCGCCTTGATATTTTCATTCGATGCATCGAAAATATCGATGTTTTTATACGATATATCGATATGAATCGATAGTATATTTCGATGCATTTCGATGGAAAAAAACATCGATGTATTTTTTAGAAATAGTGACCAACGCGAACGATAAATCGATTTTGGAGTAAAACTATACTTTAAGGGCCCCGTCACACGGTCAGTAATTATCACGATTTATTGGCAATATTGCGATTCGCGATCCGTCAATTCGTTAATTAATGGGCTGTTTTTGCTTACGCGTAAAAGCACATTTAGCNGACTGGAACACGGCTGTTTATCAAAAGCATACGATTTCGAACTCGCGTAAATGTACATTTGCTAAATGCGATAGCATGAACGCTCTTCGAAAACATATGTTCGAAAGTGCTAAATGTTGCATTTTAAATGCAGCAAAAACGCTGCATAACAATGGAAATATTCAAATAATTGTGGAATTCTTTATCTGTAAATTATTCGTACAAACTAAAAATATTTTCTTGCATCATAATAAGCGTTCAGCACAAAAATTATGCAAATACTGACGCGATAAATATTGAACATGTAGCATTCGTGCGCGACCCATCAATACATCAATATGGATCACGATCCAAATATCGCGATAATTACTGACCATGTGACAGGGCCCTTTAGAAATCTCTCGATATCCCAATAAACACTAAACAAATATTTCTCCAACCTTGGAGAAAATCATAGTTCTCAAGTTGATATCCAACAGATCCGTAAAAAGTGATAGAGAAACGAATTTTAAATTATCAAGTGAAAAACTAGAGTTATATAAAGACGAAAAATACCAACAAAAAGTAAATAAAATATCCTCAAATAATCTTGAAAGAAAATGAACCTCCAATTGAATCAAGTGACAAAATTGCTGTCGGACTTTGTACTGTGAACTGAATTATTGTAATACGATTTTGCTTAACCACATAATACAAAAGGAGTAATAAAATGAAAAATTAATATTTAAATTCATCTATGTATGACGTTTCAATCAGGAAGGTATAAGGTACTATTCTACTTTTACTATTTCTATTTCAGTATTTCAATAATATGTTTGAGACCAATTGGAGAATTACATTGGACTTCAAGATGAGAACTAGCATTTTATCAACTTGAGAAACAGTCCTTTTTCATACAACGAAAAATACCCCTTTTGTTGAGAACGCTATGATCCTCCACTTGAGGTACTGTTGAGAAACAACGTTGGAGATTTGAGAAATACCTTAGTTCTCAACTTAGCCTCAAGTTGAGCTCAAACCTAAATGTTTATTGGGATGGATCAGGATCCATCAATACGGCATGCTACACCGTCAATAAATATCGCGATACTTGGATCACGTCAATAAATACTGACCGTGTGACAGTTGGAGATTTGAGAAATACCTTTTTTCTCAATTTAGCCTCAAATTGAGCTCAAACCTAAATGTTTTTTGGATGGATCAGGATCCATCAATACGGCATGCTACACCGTCAATAAATATCGCGATACTTGGATCACGTCAATAAATACTGACAGTGTGACAGTTCCCTAAGAGCGAAATACACAACATTAGCGGCCATGAACCAAAAATACAAGATCACGTAAGAGCGCGACGTTGTATTTGTAGCTGGTTTTGAGAAAAAAATTTGCGAAAGCGGATTCGTCAGCTAAGCGTTTGTTTACATCACAAGTGCCACTATTTTACACTTTTATTCAAGTAAAGAAGAANCACTTTTATTCAAGTAAAGAAGAGTTAATTCAACATGACAACACATTTTAAAGCATTTTGTTGCATCATTTTACCTAAATTGTGCGTTTAAAGTGGCTGACAATAATTTTGGCTAATTTTGGTTTTCGTTGTTTTCTTTGCTTTGTTTACTTTTCGCTCGTTTTCCAGTGAAACAAGATGGCGTAGAACCCGCTAAAAAAATCGACTTTTTTCACTCTCTTGTTCTTACGTGATCTTGTGTCTTTCGTTCATGATTAGCGGCTTGACAAACTAAAGCTGATGCTACATAAAACTTTTACTTCGCTTTACGTGACAGCTTCGCTTTAACAGATAAGATGAATTGTATGAAAATGCACAAAGCATGCCACATAGATCGTTGAAGCTGCAGCGCGAAGCGAAAAGATGGCCAACTCCAATCTTTTTGCGCGCCTTGACAATCAGCCGGTTTAATATTTATTTTGTTTCGTCCAAATTCGAGTTTTCACGCAGAAACATAAAACTTAATTACATTGCTAACAATTTTAAAGTAAAATATATAAAATCCACAGCAATTTTGACGAGTAAAAATAGCTGTACAAATTTGTTTCCTTGGCGTTCATTGTGGCATACCTTTTGCGTCTGGCGCTTTGCTATCAAAGTTATAAATGTCACGCAAAGCTCAAAGTTTTATCTGGCATCAGCTTAAGCGAGATTTCCCTTTGCTTCAATCTATTTGTGTTGTCTATGGGGACGTTTGAAGGTTAGACTAACCGCTTGGGGGAAATTTGAGCAAAAAGCAAAATTTTTTCAATTTCTGGCTGCCTGGTTGACCAAAATTTTTTAACATTGTGAACCGGAAGAAAATTAAATTCTGTGCTTGAACGACTCATGTTTGCGTGATGTATGGCTAAATGAAGAAAGTAAGTCTGAAGTATGTTTGGCAAGCCGCTTGTATGGTGTATTTCGCTCTTTAGCGGGCTCACCGAAAATTTACTGAAATTGGTCGAAAGGTGTATCAAACGATACGTATTACTGCCAGTATTATAAATCCGCAGGCAGAAACTGATTTTTTTTTAACCGTTCAAAGGTTATTTGCGTATAAACGTATAGCGGGGTTTACACGATCCCCCATGTGTGACAACATGGTGTGATAGCTATCGATGTTCGGTCGGTTGTACACATGTGGGATCGTGTAAACCCCGGTTTTCGCTAAGCTCAAATTCGAAAGTACTAAAATCATATTAATAAATGCATGAAATTAACGCATAAGGGTATCTAGATGTTCACTATAATTTACTTTAACTGAATTGGTAACAAAAAATCGAGAAACTTAATGATTTAATTAAATATTGATGCGAAAACAAGTACCAAAAACCGGCGTCTGCTTTATTTTACTAGCTGCAGCTAGATGTAAGCATGATCATTCGGCATCATTTCATGAAATCGTGAAGTGCAAGTACGGCAACGCCACGTTTCTCAAACAGCTGTTTACTAGGGTTATGACTTTTTTCGACTCAAAAGAATAACATAGGTTAAAACATTGGAAAAGTTACGTGGATTTGGTCAAATATAAAAGAAATTCATATAGACGAAATTCAAAACATTAAAACCCATTCAGATATAACATGGACCATTTCCTGATACCAACGGCTTTTGCAAACTCAAAAAAAGGCCAAACAAAAAACACAACCTTACTGTTGGTTTCCCGTAAAGCTGTGAACACATCGAAAACGACATCACACACGACACCACATTAAAGTTTTATCTACATATTANAAATATCGCGATACTTGGATCACGTCAATAAATACTGACCGTGTGACAGTTGGAGATTTGAGAAATACCTTTTTTCTCAATTTAGCCTCAAATTGAGCTCAAACCTAAATGTTTTTTNAATTTGTTTGAATTTGACATAAAAGAAGATGAAGAATCTTATCTGTCGCTAGAAAAATGGAAATAGATCCAATCTGGCCACAGCTTCATTTTTGGCTAGTCGCAGTGTTGCCGTGTCGTCGCCAAAATAATTTTCTACATAAGAGTACGTGTTAAAATAATTGGACAGCTGTTTGACAATGTGTTCCAAGCTTAAGTGTACTGCAAACTTTTTCAAAACACTTTATTTCATGAATTCGCGAATTATGCTTAACTGGAATCATTTTTAAGTCTATGAAATGAGGAATTTATGAATTCTTGCACATAAACGTAAGTATTGATTATACAGGGCCACACTGATTTTGATGCGGCATTGGTAACAGCCGTTTTTGATGGACATTTTTGTGCTGATTACGAATCTGTATGTATAAAGTTTCCATTAGCCCCAGCTTTTGAGAAAATCGTTGTCAAAGTCTCAAAAAATCGCTTTTTTTCAATGTTTGAGAAGCTCTAGGATCTAAATTAAAGCAAGGGCTCTCGACTCTATCCCTGAAAATACGATTCCTATACCTTGAGCCGATGGTCACTTATAGTTATAATAAAATACTGGATATTGTGCTCTTGTAAAAAAAAAAATTGTGCCAAAATCAGTTTTTAAGTTCAATAAATGACTATAAGTAACCTTAAGGTGAAGGTGCAGGGATGGTATTTTTAATGATTGTAGTCGAAAGTTCACGCCTCTATTTAAGTTTTTGTTCTGACATCGAAAATACGTTTTCATTGCTAAAGCTGGTTTCGACCTAAAACTTGTGTTTTTGTCCATGTAAAATCCGTCAAACGAAAACCAGCTTTCGCTGAAAACTACTATAAAACTCATGTTCCACTCATTCCAATCGGTGTCTTCACTAGTGTTTTTCGATTATCTATCGAAGTGGATGTCATATTTTATCATTTTTAATACGTCATTTCGGATTTATATAAGTTGCGTTCCAGATGCTTCACGATATTCACGAAATTCACGATTTGCAGGAACAGCTGTTTTCTCCATTAATAAACCTTATGGGAGGTGGTCACCTGGAACGACTTCCTGTAAGAACCTGCAAATCGTGAAGCATCTGGAACGCAACTATAGAATTGGCTGGCCAAAGTTATACCATGTTCGGACTGCCATCGAAACATGTTTTCGTTGCTGAAACTGTTTTTCGACCTAAGGCTTGTGTTTTCGTCCATGTAAAATCTGTCAAACGAAAACTAGTTTTCGCTGAAAGCTACTTGAAAACCCACGTTCCACTCATTCCAATCGGTGTCTGCACTAGTTTTTTAGATATACTTATCGAGTGGAAGTCGTATTTTATCATTTCTAATTTGCTAGTTGGGATTCATTAGCTTTGTTCCAATCGCTTTCCGGGCTGCTCCGGTAATTAGAGCGTAAAAATAAGTTACTCTCTCACAAGTGTCAAAAATGTGTCAACACGTGCTAAAAATCCCAGAGCGGGAGGAACGCAAAAAACCACATTTCGTACCCGGAATCAACAAATCAGCTCTAAACAATGATTTTAGTGTATTTATCTTATATGGCTAATAAAATTACCATATAACTACATTTTCTGAAAATTCTGTGGATTTTCCAATTCTGTAATTTATAAAATTTGCTTTCGGATTTAAACAACAATAGTTGTTATTTCAAATTGCCCTTTTGCACATTTGTGCCCGGAAAAAAGTCCGGGCTTTTTCGTGCACAAAGAAGAAGACATTTACGATCCAAAAGTGGAACGTATTCGCTCTCTATTACCCATTTTTATAGCGTGAGGAACGCTTTCTGGCCTGTCACCCGCGGGCTTGTGTGGAACAAACCTATTGCCAATTGGCTGGCCAAATTAAAATATAAATAAACGATGAAGGTTGCTAATAACAAAAGAAAAATATTTTGGTTTTGTTTTTGTGTAGCAAAACTGTAATCAAAAGATGTAAGAAATGTCAACGAAAGCACTAAAGGCTGTTTTTCATTAGGTCAAAATCACTGACATCAAAAACTGTCTTCATCTGATAGCTGTTCATTCGATGTCAAATGCGTTTTCATTACATTTTAAAAACTGGGCTCGAATCGTAACATCCTTGCACGGGTCGAAAACGATACCGAAAAAAATTACGTGATACGTCAGTCGTATAAGCGGAATGGCATTATTACATACGAAAGCGAACGGATCGTAATTTATTTTTAGTTCACAATAGTTTTTAAGTCCCACTATGCTTTGGATCGTATTTTTAAGTCACAATAGCTGTGGAACTGTCAAAACATTGAAAAATTAAATGCAAATTAAACGAAAATTTAAAAATGGATCCGACTTTGCTTTTTTATTTGAGCTCCAGCGATAGCGAAGGAGATGAAAAAGTGATACGAAGGCAACTGAGAGATCGGAGCGATCCACTAAATTGCCGAACACAGCGTAAGCATATAATTTATATACTTTTCCAGCTTTTCAACAAAGAGTTCATTGCAGATTCTTGAAACGATTCCGTTTGACCAATGAAGCGTTTACTTATGTTCTGGAGAAATTACGTTTAAGGCAAACGGTGCCTCCAACCCTTCAATTGGCAGCCACCCTATCACTTCTTGCTAGCGGTGGCTACCAACCAAAATGTATTCAACAAAGTGTGATTGATTTTGACATTGCTCTCATAAGAAACAGGCTATAATGTCAAACTGAAATGAATTCTTAACCCATTTGATTTTTATTTTTTTTTTTCAAATTTGAATTTGTTTAAAAGTTACACACAAATTTTTCAAGCAACAAATTTTCTTAATAAACGTGAAATTGTTAAGAGATAAACCGCCGAGGAGAGCAAGTAAGTACATTTAAAGTTGGGTAATAAGTAAACACGTTCGACTTTTCTTAAATATTTAATGTAAGCAAACCAAGATGAAACGGAGCAAAACGTTTGAACGGGGCGCTGTATGCAATAAAAGTCAAGACACGAAAACAGTACGATGTTTTAAACCACCTAGTTGCGAGTTAAGACGGCAGCGTTGGGAAGAAAGCTGTGGTATTGTACTATGTGATTCATCTCGCGTTTGTGAAAACCACTTCAAGGAAAGCGATTTCATTAGTTGTCCGTCCGAATCAAGCACTTTCAAACGAGCTCGTTTATACGCAGTCCATGCCATACGAAATAACTGAAACAAGTGAGGATTTAGAACGCGATCAGGATACATTTGCTGATGTTCAAACTCAAAGAGGCGACTCTTTAGAATGCACGTTAATAGCAGAAATATTTCTTCTTACCGAAATAATTAAAACCATGCAAGCAAGTATGGAAGAGCTTAATTTAAACTGCTCGAAGCAAAGTCTTTAATGAAAAACTATTTCGCATGAAAAATTCAATTTCAAAATTGTTTGTTAGAGTTAAGCTCACATATAAAATTGGAAACAAATGTACTTTTATAAGTGTCGAATAATGTTTAGGATAAAAAATTTAAATATAAAAATAAACGCACAAAAGCATAAAACTTCGGTTATTAAAAACAAGAAAATTGCTAAAACTATTTTATAAACAATTTGTTTTATTTTATTGACAAAATATATATATTCCAGGTAATGTAAGTAAAACAAAACTATAATCGAAATAAAAGCCTAGGCCATCAGTGCTGACAAGATACATGCAAAACTAAGGGTTAATTCGTTTGTTTATCCTTTTTGACATAATAGTACCTTAAAAGAGAGCCGCACTGAATTGTCAATTACACCTTGCTTAATACACCTTGCTACCAACACAACATTGGCAGTGATTATTTAGTAAGCATGTGTCAGAGCACTGTGTCGAAAGTTGTATCACGTGTTGTCTTAGAAATGGAAAGGAAGTTGTGCCCAGAATTCATACGCTTCGCACCGCATGATTCGTTCAGCTGCAAAGATTGGTTTGTGGAGAAATATAAAATACCTCGAGGTAAATGAAACCTTTTTTTGGTTTGTGAAGCTACTAACTATAATATCTCAATTTTTAGTCATTGGTTGCGTAGATGGTACTCACATTGGTTTACAAAAACCTACTGTGGACGAACACATGTAATTTAATCGTAAGGGGTATCATAGTATCAACGCTATGAAGGTAAGTTGACTATGTTTCTTGTTAAAACGAATATGATACAAATATTTTTTGTCAGATATGTGATCACACATGTAAAATTTTAGCAATTAACTGCCAATACGGTGGTGCAGCTCATGATTCCTTCATTTGGAAACATTCCGACCAGAGAAGGGTTTTAGAGGAAGGTTTTCAACAAAACAGGCAGGGAAATTCATGGCTTTTAGGTGGATATCGGTTTATTTGGTGAGAATCAACAATTTTTTGAAATTTGTTTTCCATCCCACCACAAAAAAAAATTTGAAGCGAATCGGAGACATGACATAATTTTTTTTACGAAATACGTCCTACTTAAAAAAGAATGTTTCATATATGAAGTTTTATCGCCGTATCGATTTTTTTTCGCGGGCAGGGGGTCGAAAAGGCCTATTGCATCATCAAAGCTGTTGTCACAACAATTGTATGTCCGGAGACTAAAACACTACCCGCGAATTGGAACCGTCGCCCACCCTGGGACCACTAATCGCATTGCTTCAGGGTGGCGTTCCATATTTCTCATTAACTAAAGTTTCCTCGGTGCACCTGCGTCCAGGTCCCGCTTCTTGACTCTAAGAAAGTATTCTGCATATTTAACTATGTTCTTCCAGTTAGTTTCGCTATATAGCATGGCTTGGATGACGTTATC
>NW_016159591.1:19274-35354 GCF_001687245.7 Rhagoletis zephyria
ACCATTTCCTGATACCAACGGCTTTTGCAAACTCAAAAAAAGGCCAAACAAAAAACACAACCTTACTGTTGGTTTCCCGTAAAGCTGTGAACACATCGAAAACGACATCACACACGACACCACATTAAAGTTTTATCTACATATTATAAACGCCTTGTCGACGGCGACATGATTTTTTTGAACGCGGCAGCGACATCGTGAATTTGTTTGAATTTGACATAAAAGAAGATGAAGAATCTTATCTGTCGCTAGAAAAATGGAAATAGATCCAATCTGGCCACAGCTTCATTTTTGGCTAGTCGCAGTGTTGCCGTGTCGTCGCCAAAATAATTTTCTACATAAGAGTACGTGTTAAAATAATTGGACAGCTGTTTGACAATGTGTTCCAAGCTTAAGTGTACTGCAAACTTTTTCAAAACACTTTATTTCATGAATTCGCGAATTATGCTTAACTGGAATCATTTTTAAGTCTATGAAATGAGGAATTTATGAATTCTTGCACATAAACGTAAGTATTGATTATACAGGGCAACACTGATTTTGATGCGGCATTGGTAACAGCCGTTTTTGATGGACATTTTTGTGCTGATTACGAATCTGTATGTATAAAGTTTCCATTAGCCCCAGCTTTTGAGAAAATCGTTGTCAAAGTCTCAAAAAATCGCTTTTTTTCAATGTTTGAGAAGCTCTAGGATCTAAATTAAAGCAAGGGCTCTCGACTCTATCCCTGAAAATACGATTCCTATACCTTGAGCCGATGGTCACTTATAGTTATAATAAAATACTGGATATTGTGCTCTTGTAAAAAAAAAAATTGTGCCAAAATCAGTTTTTAAGTTCAATAAATGACTATAAGTAACCTTAAGGTGAAGGTGCAGGGATGGTATTTTTAATGATTGTAGTCGAAAGTTCACGCCTCTATTTAAGTTTATTACCATGTTCTGACTGACATCGAAAATACGTTTTCATTGCTAAAGCTGGTTTCGACCTAAAACTTGTGTTTTTGTCCATGTAAAATCCGTCAAACGAAAACCAGCTTTCGCTGAAAACTACTATAAAACTCATGTTCCACTCATTCCAATCGGTGTCTTCACTAGTGTTTTTCGATTATCTATCGAAGTGGATGTCATATTTTATCATTTTTAATACGTCATTTCGGATTTATATAAGTTGCGTTCCAGATGCTTCACGATATTCACGAAATTCACGATTTGCAGGAACAGCTGTTTTCTCCATTAATAAACCTTATGGGAGGTGGTCACCTGGAACGACTTCCTGTAAGAACCTGCAAATCGTGAAGCATCTGGAACGCAACTATAGAATTGGCTGGCCAAAGTTATACCATGTTCGGACTGCCATCGAAACATGTTTTCGTTGCTGAAACTGTTTTTCGACCTAAGGCTTGTGTTTTCGTCCATGTAAAATCTGTCAAACGAAAACTAGTTTTCGCTGAAAGCTACTTGAAAACCCACGTTCCACTCATTCCAATCGGTGTCTGCACTAGTTTTTTAGATATACTTATCGAGTGGAAGTCGTATTTTATCATTTCTAATTTGCTAGTTGGGATTCATTAGCTTTGTTCCAATCGCTTTCCGGGCTGCTCCGGTAATTAGAGCGTAAAAATAAGTTACTCTCTCACAAGTGTCAAAAATGTGTCAACACGTGCTAAAAATCCCAGAGCGGGAGGAGCGCAAAAAACCACATTTCGTACCCGGAATCAACAAATCAGCTCTAAACAATGATTTTAGTGTATTTATCTTATATGGCTAATAAAATTACCATATAACTACATTTTCTGAAAATTCTGTGGATTTTCCAATTCTGTAATTTATAAAATTTGCTTTCGGATTTAAACAACAATAGTTGTTATTTCAAATTGCCCTTTTGCACATTTGTGCCCGGAAAAAAGTCCGGGCTTTTTCGTGCACAAAGAAGAAGACATTTACGATCCAAAAGTGGAACGTATTCGCTCTCTATTACCCATTTTTATAGCGTGAGGAACGCTTTCTGGCCTGTCACCCGCGGGCTTGTGTGGAACAAACCTATTGCCAATTGGCTGGCCAAATTAAAATATAAATAAACGATGAAGGTTGCTAATAACAAAAGAAAAATATTTTGGTTTTGTTTTTGTGTAGCAAAACTGTAATCAAAAGATGTAAGAAATGTCAACGAAAGCACTAAAGGCTGTTTTTCATTAGGTCAAAATCACTGACATCAAAAACTGTCTTCATCTGATAGCTGTTCATTCGATGTCAAATGCGTTTTCATTACATTTTAAAAACTGGGCTCGAATCGTAACATCCTTGCACGGATCGAAAACGATACCGAAAAAAATTACGTGATACGTCAGTCGTATAAGCGGAATGGCATTATTACATACGAAAGCGAACGGATCGTAATTTATTTTTAGTTCACAATAGTTTTTAAGTCCCACTATGCTTTGGATCGTATTTTTAAGTCACAATAGCTGTGGAACTGTCAAAACATTGAAAAATTAAATGCAAATTAAACGAAAATTTAAAAATGGATCCGACTTTGCTTTTTTATTTGAGCTCCAGCGATAGCGAAGGAGATGAAAAAGTGATACGAAGGCAACTGAGAGATCGGAGCGATCCACTAAATTGCCGAACACAGCGTAATCATATAATTTATATACTTTTCCAGCTTTTCAACAAAGAGTTCATTGCAGATTCTTGAAACGATTCCGTTTGACCAATGAAGCGTTTACTTATGTTCTGGAGAAATTACGTTTAAGGCAAACGGTGCCTCCAACCCTTCAATTGGCAGCCACCCTATCACTTCTTGCTAGCGGTGGCTACCAACCAAAATGTATTCAACAAAGTGTGATTGATTTTGACATTGCTCTCATAAGAAACAGGCTATAATGTCAAACTGAAATGAATTCTTAACCCATTTGATTTTTATTTTTTTTTTTCAAATTTGAATTTGTTTAAAAGTTACACACAAATTTTTCAAGCAACAAATTTTCTTAATAAACGTGAAATTGTTAAGAGATAAACCGCCGAGGAGAGCAAGTAAGTACATTTAAAGTTGGGTAATAAGTAAACACGTTCGACTTTTCTTAAATATTTAATGTAAGCAAACCAAGATGAAACGGAGCAAAACGTTTGAACGGGGCGCTGTATGCAATAAAAGTCAAGACACGAAAACAGTACGATGTTTTAAACCACCTAGTTGCGAGTTAAGACGGCAGCGTTGGGAAGAAAGCTGTGGTATTGTACTATGTGATTCATCTCGCGTTTGTGAAAACCACTTCAAGGAAAGCGATTTCATTAGTTGTCCGTCCGAATCAAGCACTTTCAAACGAGCTCGTTTATACGCAGTCCATGCCATACGAAATAACTGAAACAAGTGAGGATTTAGAACGCGATCAGGATACATTTGCTGATGTTCAAACTCAAAGAGGCGACTCTTTAGAATGCACGTTAATAGCAGAAATATTTCTTCTTACCGAAATAATTAAAACCATGCAAGCAAGTATGGAAGAGCTTAATTTAAACTGCTCGAAGCAAAGTCTTTAATGAAAAACTATTTCGCATGAAAAATTCAATTTCAAAATTGTTTGTTAGAGTTAAGCTCACATATAAAATTGGAAACAAATGTACTTTTATAAGTGTCGAATAATGTTTAGGATAAAAAATTTAAATATAAAAATAAACGCACAAAAGCATAAAACTTCGGTTATTAAAAACAAGAAAATTGCTAAAACTATTTTATAAACAATTTGTTTTATTTTATTGACAAAATATATATATTCCAGGTAATGTAAGTAAAACAAAACTATAATCGAAATAAAAGCCTAGGCCATCAGTGCTGACAAGATACATGCAAAACTAAGGGTTAATTCGTTTGTTTATCCTTTTTGACATAATAGTACCTTAAAAGAGAGCCGCACTGAATTGTCAATTACACCTTGCTTAATACACCTTGCTACCAACACAACATTGGCAGTGATTATTTAGTAAGCATGTGTCAGAGCACTGTGTCGAAAGTTGTATCACGTGTTGTCTTAGAAATGGAAAGGAAGTTGTGCCCAGAATTCATACGCTTCGCACCGCATGATTCGTTCAGCTGCAAAGATTGGTTTGTGGAGAAATATAAAATACCTCGAGGTAAATGAAACCTTTTTTTGGTTTGTGAAGCTACTAACTATAATATCTCAATTTTTAGTCATTGGTTGCGTAGATGGTACTCACATTGGTTTACAAAAACCTACTGTGGACGAACACATGTAATTTAATCGTAAGGGGTATCATAGTATCAACGCTATGAAGGTAAGTTGACTATGTTTCTTGTTAAAACGAATATGATACAAATATTTTTTGTCAGATATGTGATCACACATGTAAAATTTTAGCAATTAACTGCCAATACGGTGGTGCAGCTCATGATTCCTTCATTTGGAAACATTCCGACCAGAGAAGGGTTTTAGAGGAAGGTTTTCAACAAAACAGGCAGGGAAATTCATGGCTTTTAGGTGGATATCGGTTTATTTGGTGAGAATCAACAATTTTTTGAAATTTGTTTTCCATCCCACCACAAAAAAAAATTTGAAGCGAATCGGAGACATGACATAATTTTTTTTACGAAATACGTCCTACTTAAAAAAGAATGTTTCATATATGAAGTTTTATCGCCGTATCGATTTTTTTTCGCGGGCAGGGGGTCGAAAAGGCCTATTGCATCATCAAAGCTGTTGTCACAACAATTGTATGTCCGGAGACTAAAACACTACCCGCGAATTGGAACCGTCGCCCACCCTGGGACCACTAATCGCATTGCTTCAGGGTGGCGTTCCATATTTCTCATTAACTAAAGTTTCCTCGGTGCACCTGCGTCCAGGTCCCGCTTCTTGACTCTAAGAAAGTATTCTGCATATTTAACTATGTTCTTCCAGTTAGTTTCGCTATATAGCATGGCTTGGATGACGTTATCTGGGTTAATTGGTCCTACAAGGTCATGCAGATTATTGCGCTCGGTTTCCCATCTTTTGCATTTGAAAAAATTGTGCTCGGCATCGCCTTTTTCTGCGTCGCTGTATATGCATGACGGCTCTTCGGCTTTTCCCATTCCATACAGGTATTTGCGAAAGTAACCATGCCCAGATAGGATAACGATAACCCGTGCCGACTTTTAGTTAATAACTAGAATTAATCGTGAATGAAAACATTGGAAATTAATTTTAGCGCATTTCGGTGGCGTAGGGGCCCTCCCAGCAAAAATCGTCACGTTGTAATTTAATTTTAATAAACCACTTAAGTCGTTACCAAACCCTATTAACAATAATGTGTGCATTTAAGTTAAATATCTAATAAATTTTATTTTCAAAAAAATGGGTCTATACAAACAAATTTATAATGAAATAACAATTTAATTCTGCAACACTTTCGTATTCGGATTCTGCAACGAATCGGCATGCCTAAAAACAAACGAGTAAGAAATTGACATTTATTTTTCGCAATTTTGTACGAAAACAGCTCTGTGTCGGAAGCGAGATAAAGCTTAAGCAAAAAAAATGTAAATCGATGTGTGCTTGCGGGAAATATTTGTGGTGTTCTTTTAAAGAGATAAATTTGCCTTTCGCATATACGTACATTTTTTTATATGAACGAACAAAATATAATGTTTTGTCAATGTTATTGTGGCTTATTAACATTTAATTTTTAACATTGTTATTGAGCTGTGTGCCACGATTATGTGTATTAGGAAAAATGGAAAAAGCAACAAAGTTTAAGCGGTAGAAGTTATAGCAGCTATTTCTAAGATCACCACATCTTCTCATCAGACTTCTTTTTTCTAGACATCAGCAGGGATCGAACTCGCGTCATAAATGTGCAAAGTCAGAACCATTAACCATTGAGCTATGCACACCCCGTAAACCCTTGTTGCTAATTCATTTTCTTATTCGACCTACTACTATCAAGTGCAGCTGTTTTGCCGCTATTTAAACTTGACAGCG
Organism: Rhagoletis zephyria; assembly: GCF_001687245.7. Lineage (NCBI taxonomy): Eukaryota > Metazoa > Arthropoda > Insecta > Diptera > Tephritidae > Rhagoletis > Rhagoletis zephyria. The sequence goes on from NW_016159591.1 coordinate 25,255, forward strand.
TAGTTGCTGTTGTCAATTCTATACATTTGTTTTCTTTATTGTATAGTTTCAGGCAGGTTCTCCCTACACTATGATTTGTCAATGTTGTTGTGGCTTATTAAAGGCATCCACACACCTATGCGATTCTGTCGCAACGAGTCTGCACAGTTTTTGATGCTACAGACCAGGGTTGTTGCGAATATTCGTATTTGCATTCGCAATCGCGGAGCTTCCGCATTTATTTTAACATTCCCTTTCGCATTCGCAAAAATCAGTGCCGATATTTTGCGAATGCGAATACTGAAGGGACCGAAAACTACAGTTATTTTTTTTACGAGTCTAATGAGTAAACTTGGCCAAATATTTTTTAATTCGAAATAAAAGTACTTTCCGGATAATAAACTAACCGGTTATCCAAATTAAACAAGTTTGGTATGCAATGGAAGAGGACTTAAATAGCTTTAAAACTGAAATATCTAAAAGAGGAAAGCCACACATTGAAAATTTTTCAATAAATAATGTTAATTAATTACCACAGAACATTGGGTCAGGTATGTATTTACATAAATTTCTTTAGTATTAAGTTATAAAAAAATATAAATAGATATATATGACACCAAATTTGTTTAATTTGGATAAGCGGTTTATTTATTATCCGGATAGGACGTTTATTTTGGAATAAAAAATATTAGGCCAAATTTAACTCGGAAAAAAATAACTATTATTTTTGGTACCTGGAATATTGTGCAAGTGCACAGACGTATATTTAATAAGTCAAAGAAGAGAGCTTTAAAAATTAGTTACAAAAACTAAAATCGAAAAACGCTGTTGACGTGACAAATTCCGAAACAACCAAAAGAATGAGAATGAAGAATTTTTCGAAAAAAAACGGTGTTTAAACAATGGTTATCATGGCTAGATTGTGAAGATGAAAGTCAGGAGAATACATCCGACATTTGCAACCCCGATGAAATTCTCAAAAAGTAATTAATGCGCTGCAATAAAAATAAATAATTGTAACTGAAAGTGCTCTCACCTGGTGCAGTGGCAGTCGAAAAGAATATACAATTTTGCCAAGTTTCAAGTTTTTCAAATTTGTCGCCTCGAGCGAGCAGTTATATAGTGGCGCAGGTTTGATTTACGACCCTTCAAAAAGTTTTTATTAAGTACAATGTCCCCATTTTTAAATTCAAGTACTAAACAAACATTCAGTTTTATCATGAGTTTAATTTTCCCCGAACCGGTTCACTTTTCACTTTTGGTTTTCATGTACATGTTCTGCCTTATCCGGAGTTTCACCTGAAAAAAATTAACCCGAAAATTTGACATACGCCAATAATAGTAAAACCGTGGAAACCAAGAATAAAAAGTGAACCGATTCGGGGAAAATGAAACTCATAATAAGGCTGATTTACTATGGGCGGAATACAAATTTTCGGGTGAATTTTTTTTCGGGCAAAACTCAGGATAAGGCCGATTATGAAAAATCACCTAATTAACTCACCTAAATTATTTCTTAAAAATACATGACATCCACATCCGCATTCGCATCCGCGGATGTCTAAAACTCGCAACATCCCTACTACAGACGTTACTGCTTCGAAAACGCAAGTACGCACACATCTGTGCGATTTTATCGCAGCAAAAACTGTCAATTTATAGACAAAAGAAAAGTATTTTTCATCAAAAATAAAATTCTTAACTTTTCTACATCAAATATGTTTTGTTTTCTTACGTCCAATTTTGTTTTAATATTGTAAAATCCATCTATTGACCTTTTTCGTTCTCAAAACGCGGCAGTCGCGATTTCGGCACGACCAAAAGAAGAACTGTGAATGTTCGAATAAATCACTGCAGCAAAATCGTACAAGTGTGTAGTTCCTCATTTAAAACTATGGTCGGCATTGTTGTAATTTTTGTCGGAACAGATTCGCATCGACAGAATCGCGTAGGTGTGTGGATACCTGAACTGTGAATGTTCGAATAAATCGCTGCACCAAAATCGTACAAGTGTGTGGTTCCGTATTTAAAACAGATTTGCATTGACAGAATCGCGTAGGTGTGTGGATACCTTAACATTTAACAAATTAGCATCAGTTGCGATCCCGTACGAGTCCGGACTAGTCAGAAATAGTCAGAATCAGTCAGATTTTACTGGAAATCGATCCCGTACTCGGTTCTCTGACTATTGAGAGGACAAAAAAGAGAGTAAATACGGTTCTCTCTCTGTCAGAAGTTACCAGTTTTAGTCCGAGAATTTGATTCTGGTAAATGTGTCAAACGATCAGCTGTAGTGTGTTTGGCAACCAAATTGTAAACAAAAGAAAAGTGCACTCTCCTAATTCATGTTGAAAAGTATTTAATTACTTGTTTAAGTGGATTCTAATGAATTTGAAAGTATTTTTGGATATTTACATGTGTGAGCTGAGTTTGTTTACATACAAAATAAGCAAAAATTTACAACAAAAATTTGGAGGTTATGTTGAAATTGACAGAAGTTACCATTTTTTTACTAGAAAGCGATCCCGTACTTTTCAATGTTACTCTCTCGCTCTGAGCGACTTTTTATTTTTTGACAGTTTTACTAGTCCGAGTCCGAGGAATACGGGATTGCACCTATCAATTGAACCTCATCATTGTGAAATTATACCAGGTGTAGTAATAAGAGCGAGATGAAAGATTTGACCCTATCTTATTTGAATTTGCCTTTAAAAGATTGTATAAGATAGCCGCATGTCAGGAAAATAAAGCGAGAAAGCTTTTTTATTACTTCACCTGCTTATAATTTCACCATGGAAATGCATCAGCATAAATACATACATATTTATGTACGTATACTAATTTTAAGGATTACTTCAATATTACCTTCAAAGAATTTTAGACAGAAAATGGAATTATGGACAGAAAATAATACCTCATAAAGGAAACCACGTCATTAAATGAAATATATATTTTATGAAACTGTTTTAAACATTTTTTGTTTCTATTTGCCCAATGTTTTTTCGCGTTTAGTTAAATATTTACTTCTAAAACACATCCGCACTTATAAAAAACGATTTAATGTAGTCTTCTACATACATACGTATGTATATCAGTGTAAATCTAGGTCCTGACGCGGTTATGTGTAGGGATGTTGCGATACAAGTAAATACAAGTAGGTACTCGATACTTTCATCTTGAAACCAAGTACTTTTGGCATCGATACTTTCACCAAATACAATAAGTAGGTATCGGATGTAAGTACTTGGTATCGGCAAAAAGTACTCATACATAAACTCCCATCGCTTGTAAAGCAAAAGTACGAATGCCAAAATATAAGGTAGAGCAATAAGTGAGAGCACAATATTCGATCAACTCAAAGCCATTTGAGCAACAGAGCAAACAAAATTTACCGTTGCTATTGTGGTTTGCCATACCTCATTTCATTTGAATTTCATTTTCTTGGTGGTGTTGCTTCAACTGAAAGTTAAGCTTGTAGAAACAGTTCGTAAACAAATCTTTAAAACAAATGTATTTGTCTTTTTATTATTTGTTTGCTTGACGATTGTTAAATCGTTTGGATAGAGAGACATCATTTTGGATGTGTTATTTGGATCTTCACGGTCAACTTAAAATTTTTTAGTAAAAGTAGCAAGCTAGCTGGCGGAAAATGAGTAAATAAAAGTACATATTCGATACTTTTTGGTTGGTATCGGCTTGGTATCGATGCCTTTTCAGAAAAATACTTCCAGGTATAAGTATCGATACTTAAGGTTATTTCCACATCCCTAGTTATGTGTGCATAATATTGTAAGAAAATTCTCTTAGTTCTGAAATTCCGTGGCTTCAGGCAACCAAGTCTTCTAGCTTCGCAACTAGGCGCCTTAAAGTATCGCATCACTTTCCACACAATGAAACGTTTCGGAGTTCCTGCTCCTTTTCATTTTTGTATATGGATGTAGTATCAAAGAAGGTAAATTTATAAGAAGGGACCACTCGTTACTTTGAAAATGTGCCGAGCCGATTTTGACCGTATCTGAAACGTTTGCAACAGGAATTCTTGTCCGTTTTGACTCTGTCCGCGGCAAATGTGAATTTCGGTGATTATTTTGCACAAGTCGTTGGAAAAATGTATTTTAATTTAGAAAATAAGTAAAAGGTGTAATATATGCCGTATTCAGTGAATGTGTTAAATACTGAGGTGTTTGTGCAAATATGAGTGTCCATATTAATAATAAAAAGTGTTTGTCAAAAAGTGCCGATTGTTGGCGTCTGTGTATAAAAGTGCTCATTATTTTAAACAAAATCAGTGTACTTTTATATAAGAATGCATTAATTTAATAAGAAATCTATGCATTTACATATGAGTGTACTTATGTTTTGTTTTCATCTGGAAATTTACATATTTAAAGTATGCAGAAAAAGTTATGTGTCGGGCGATTTGATAGATAAAGTATTTTTTTGGCAGCATATTAACAAAACTAATGTTCATTATATGCAAATTGCATTAGTCTAACATAAAATCAATGCATTTGTGCATAAATTTACATACTTTTCTAATTTTTTGTTCCGCCGAAACAAATACGTAAATGTGAAACATAAGTTGTCTCCGTCTTTCCCACGTCCTCCACCATCTTTATCTTGACAATTTCTTAAATTCCTGCGAAATGCCACGTCCTGACATATTTGCGCGCATACATACGTACATACATATGTACGCTTACAGTAGGTTGCTCCTAACATGAACATCTTGTAGGCCCATTTTGCTCGTTACCGAAAATTTTGTAACCAGCAAATTTTGTTACCAAACATTGTTACCACTTCTTGTTACCGCAATTCTAAGTACCTGGGTAACGTTTTAATTTATTCAGCATTTTAGCTATGAAGTGTTGTAGAAATTCGTGTTGTTGCATATTTCATGGGGCAATATTTTGTTACCTGCTTATGAGATGGTGACAAATTTTACCGGTTACAAGAGTGCGCAGAATGCGAAAAGGGTGTAAAAAAAAGAGGAACTTTATTTTCCGGTTAAAAAAATTTGATTACCAACGCAGAATAGGTTAATGCACGATTTTGTGTTTGAAGCTTTTCATGATGGTAAACAATATTTGTGTTACCAACGCAGAATAGGTCTGTATGTATACACTCACTTATACATGCTTCAGAGCTTTGCAATTATCAATAATGCAAATTATTGGATTTTTGAATCCACGTATATGTTGTTCGAATTATCTAGAGTCAACAGTAAACAAATCGTAGGCGATCGGTTTACAAAAATTTTAAAATTTATGACCGAAGCTGGTGAAGGCAACCTTGTTGCCAAATTATTTTAGTAGTAAAACCACTTATGTATGTAATTTTAGAAGTTTTGACTTTAGATCAAAATATCATGAGCCATTTGTGCAAAACATGTATGTTTATTTTGTTTTTTATTAAAATAAAATCTTAAACAACTAATTAATAATTCAAAAGTTGGAAGGAGCACTGTGATTTAGAAGTTGAGAGATATAATGGCTAAGCTCGAGATAAGTTATTTTTGCAAACGTCCTCAGATTTTGCAGTGGAGTTGCAACTTTTCATTTGTCTGGCTGTGATTTCTTCAATTTTACATTTTAGAATTTTTGTGGCCCTCGCGCAGAAGTTGCGCTTGTAGGCAATGAGTTTGCGGGGAGATGTATGGCTATTGAATTTATGAATGAATGAGTTTGAAGGATATGCGCATGCGTTTATGAATGAAATTTTTATTGTTGTATTTTAGTCGTATATGCTTATATGTACATATGTAAGTATATTTGCATGAATGTAGATATGTTAGGAGGGAAATAGCATGAGTACATTTTTACAATTTGGTGTAAATTATTTATTGATTTTACGTGTTAAATGTATTATTTTATTTTATTTATTTGTTAATTAAAAGGGATATTGCATTCATAAATTACAACTTCCATATTAAAGAGGAAGGTTTGTCGCCGCGAAATCAAATTTGCGGCGAATTCATTTACGAAACTTGATGTCAAAACGGACGCGAATTCCCCTTGCAAACCTTCTAGACTCACTCGCCACACTTCAGCGAGTTGTCTCTTCTTATAGATTTACGTTCTTTGGTAGTATCTATAAATGTAAGTGGCCGGTAAAACAAAAATTCACACAATTAAAAACTATCTCAAAGCACAATTGAATTTTTAATGAAAATTAGAAAATGCCAACTTGAAAAGGGTTAAAAGTTATTAATCATTTGACATTATAGTCGGTATTCAAAAGAGAGAAATGTCAAAATCACTTCTACCTTGTTTAATATGCCTCAGGCAGGCTCTTCCTCAACTATGATTTGTCAATGTTATTGTGGCTTATTAACATTTCATTTTTAATATTGTTATTGAGCTTTGTACCACGATTATATTTATTTGAAAAAAATGGAAAAAATCAGTAGAAGTTATGGCAGCTATTTCGGGGATCACCACATCTCCTCATCAGGTGTGCAAAGTCAGAAGCGTTAACCAAGGCAATATGCATACCCCGTTGTAGGGTTTGTATTTGTGTTACTGTCGTTTATTGTACTGTGTTAATTTCAACTTTGTAATTTAAAATATTTTATATTTAAGTGATTTTGTAGTTCAAACATCAAAGAGAAAATTAGCTTACTTCAAATATTTTTCTTGAGCTGTAAACAACATAATTTCATTTGGAATTTTAAATTAAACCTTTTTTTTAAATAAATTTATATATTGTTAACTACAATTGGCGATCCTGCCAAGAGCTATTACGTACTGCAAGCAAGAAATCAACAACAAAAATATTTCACTAGGAGTTACCCGTGTGCTAACAGGATTATCGTATCAGCGTGTGAAATTCCATCCTATTGTTTTACTGGTGCAAGGAGTTCAACTGTTGAAACTGCAACAAAACTATCACTCTCAACAGCTTCAATCATCAACCACAATATGTGCAAAAACTGATTTTCTCACTGTCCTCATCACAGCCAATGCAATCGAGTTCACCGCCCTACGATAAGTGAATTATGAACATTAAGAACCTACGATATCTACTGCTGCTGGTGCATTACCTAGTGCCGATGGTTTCTTTGGCTATTGTGATAAGACATAGTCCAACTTCTTTCCGACCTCGCCGACTCACCAACAGCTAGGAGAATTCCCACAATTACCATCACAGCTTGGTATTGCACTACTCCACATCTTTATTATCACTATCAGCCGCAGACGTCAAAGCATTTGAATAGCGAAAGTGACGGTAACAACTGGCACGGTAACCAAAGCAACATACAAAGCAGCCGCAGCAATAAGCAACGTCCGGTCGCTGTTAATAGCAGCAATTTCAGTACACAGTAGTGAGCTGTATCTTTTTGTCTAATATTTTTGAAAATTATTTTCCCCTTTAAATTAGATATATATAATATATTTTCATTGTACCGTATATTTAAACTTGTTTCGGATAAATTGTAAACACTCCTTATAGAGATTATTTTAAGTTATCATAATGTTTCGTCCACCCCCACATGATACACACACATCTAGATTTGCAAAACAATTTTTTTCAAGAGGAGTTGGCAAATCCTTATGCTAGTCAAAATAATAATGAGGTGTATGCAACCTCAGTCAAGCTTCCACAGTTTTGGACAAGTTGTCCAGAAGCTTGGTTTGTACATACAGAAATGCAATTTAACAAGAAAAACATTACACAAGATACTACAAAATATGACCACACAATCACAGCGCTTCCGCAAGAAGTAATAGTTACAATATTAGATTTCATTCAAAATCCTCCGCATAACAACAAGTTTTCAGAATTAAAGAAAGTCTTAATTGAAAGGCATTCTTTAAGCGAAAATAAGAAATTAGATAAAATTTTGTCAGATTCAGAGATGGGTGATCGTAAACCCTCTGAATTTTATCGGTCGCTCATGTTGCTTGCAGGTTCCAATTTTAGTCAAGATATTTTAAAGAAACTTTGGCTGAGAAAATTGCCAAAAAATCTTAGTGTGATATTAGCTAGTTCAAGTACCAATGATATAAATGAATTGGTGAAACTAGCTGATAATATTTGGGAAGTGATTAATAAAACCGAAATATCAGCTATGAATAGTTTTCAAAATTCTAAATCACAAGACACAATTATTGATAATTTAGTTAAAACGACGAATCTTATGTGCGAAAATTTTCAAAAACTTTCCTTTGAATTAAATTCTATTAAGCAACAAATTAATCAAAATTCTAGATATAGATCATATAATAGGAATTGTTTTAGAAGTCCATATAGAGGTAGATCAAAATCTCGTGATAGACAAAATTGGTTATGTAGATACCATTACAAATTTGGTGATAAGGCTCAGAAATGTCAACAGCCTTGTGCTTTTTCTAAAAACAAAAATTCGTTAAACTAGAGTCATCCGTTGTTGTGGCGGCAAACAATGGAAATTTAGATATTACCACACGTCGCCTATTTATTTTTGATAAAACAAACAAACTAAATTTTTTGATTGATAGTGGAGCAGAAATTTCTATACTTCCGGTAAAAAAATTCCCTCATACAAAACGTTCTTCAGATATAATACTTACTGCAGCCAATGGTTCAACGATTTCAACGTATGGTAAAAAGATTTTAAATATAAATTTAGGTTTAAGACGCGAGTTCCCATTTACGTTTCTCATAGCTGATATTGCGAAACCTATTATTGGTGCAGATTTTCTTTGCAAATACGGTCTCTTAATTGACATGAAATGCAAACGTTTAGTTGATCCAGTAACAAGTCTTTCGGTTAACACAGTTTCATGTGTTTGTAATATTTCGCTTCCAAAAATTTTTGTAGTAGAGAACAAGTATACAAGATTGTTGAAGGAGTTTCCTTCTTTGATCGCTGAACCAGATTATTCGAAACCGGTTAAACATTCTACGGTTCACAGACTTTTTACTGAAGGAAATCTGCCATTCTCTAAGCCAAGGCGCTTGGATCCGATTAAATTTAAAGTATCCAAAACTGAATTCGATTTTTTAGTGAGGACAGGGATTTGTAGACCTTCAAATTCTTGTGTAGCATCTCCACTGCATCTAGTACCTAAAAAAGAACTGAATGACTGGCGTCCTTGTGGTGATTTTCGGAGACTTAATGTTGTGACTGTACCGGACCGTTATCCTTTACCTCATATTCAAGATTTTAACATGAATCTCAGAAATAAGTATATATTTTCGAAATTAGATTTGGTAAGGGCCTACCACCAAATTCCAATGGCAGAAGAGGATATCTATAAAACTGCAATAACGACACCTTTCGGTATGTTTGAATTTATACGAATGCCTTTCGGACTAAGAAATTCAGCGCAAACTTTTCAAAGATTTATTAATGAAGTAGTTAGTGGTTTAGATTTTGTTTTTACATATATTGATGATCTATTGGTTGCAAGTGAAAATGAAGAACAGCATTTTAAAGATCTCCGTATACTTTTCCAACGCCTAACAGAGTACGGGTTAAATATCAAACCAAGTAAATGTACTTTCGGTGTAACAAGTGTTGACTTTTTAGGACATAATATTTCTGGGGCAGGAATTAGACCCTCTGATGAAAAAGTGATAGCTATTCGTAGTTTTGAACGTCCTAAATCTATTAAACAGGCGCAGAAATTTATAGGCATGGTTAATTATTACCATCGATATGTACCAAAATTAGCTGAGTTTACGGCAGTTATCTACGATTTAATCAATCGAACAACTAAGAAACGTGACAAGTCCTTAATTTGGGATGACACAACAAATAAAGCCTTTGAATGTATTAAAGAAAAGTTTGCGTCTACGGTATTGTTAAATCATTTTAACAAAGATGCCAAACTCTCTATAAATGTGGATGCATCTAATACGGCAATTAGTGGTGTCATACATCAAACGTTTGATAACAAATCAGAGCCACTAGCATTATTTTCTAAGAAACTTTCTCCATCCGAGGTTAAGTACAATGCATTTGACAGGGAGTTGCTAACTATATATTTGAACATTAAACATTTTCGCTATCTTTAGAAGGACGACAATTTACAGTTTCTACAGATCACAAGCCTTTGATATATGCTTTGAGTTCAAAAACCGAACTTAGTCCGAGACAAACTAGACATATGGTATTCATTGCACAATTTACTAAT
>NW_016159591.1:35627-41209 GCF_001687245.7 Rhagoletis zephyria
TTTGTTCCAAATAGTTTACGCAAGACAGTGTTTAATATGTTACATGGCATTACACACCCTGGTACAAAAGCTACACGTCGTCTAATTATTAAAAAGTACTATTGGCCAAAAATGCACAAAGAAATTAATATTTGGTCAAAAGAATGTATAAATTGTCAAAAATCGAAGGTTAATCGTCACACAAAATCTCCAGTAATTAAAATTCCGATTCCCAAAAGTAGATTTGATCATATTCATTTAGATATTGTTGGACCTCTTCCTGTATCGAAAGGACATCGTTACATTTTTACAATAGTTGACAGGTTCACGCGTTGGCCCGAGGCATATGCATTAAAGGACATTTCAGCGGCAGTGGTTGCAAATAAATTTTTTAGAGAATATGTTTCACGTTTTGGGGTACCGTTAAAAATCACTTCAGATTAGGGTACTCAGTTTATGTCAAAATTGTTTTCGGAACTAACAAAATTGCTTGGTAGTCATCACGTTACAACTTCTGCATATCATCCTCAAGGGAATGGTATGGTAGAACGGTTTCACAGGCAGTTAAAAGCTACGATAATGGCTAGAAATGGAATCAACAATTGGTATGATGAGCTGCCGATAATACTTCTTGGTTTACGATCGATGTATAAAGAAAGTATTTCAGCCACATCATCTGAGATGGTTTTTGGGCAAAATTTACGCCTACCCGGTGAACTTGTGGTTCCATCTGAAAAAAAAAATTTCCCCAATTGAAGTTTTAGGCAATTTACGGGAACATTTTAAAAATGTTAAATCAAATTTAAGGCATAATCAAAATTCTGATACTGGTGTATATATACCTAAGGATTTGGAGACTTGTAAATTTGTTTTTATGCGTGTTATTAATAAAAGATCATTGCAACAACCATACGAAGGACCTTATAAGGTTGTTGAAAAAAACAAAAAATATTTCAAACCCTGAAGTAGATTATGAGGTTAAAACAATTCCAATAGACAGACTAAAACCAGCAATCACTGAAACAGAACGAATACCAGAAACAAACACTAATATAATGAATAACACAACATCAAATAAGAAACGAGTTACTTTTAATTTATATAACATTAATTCTCTAGAAGGGGGAGTATTGTAGGGTTTGTATTTGTGTTACTGTCGTTTATTGTACTGCGTTAATTTCAACTTTGTAATTAAAAAAATTTTATATTTAAGTGGTTTTGTAGTTCAAACATCAAAGAGAAAATTAGCTTACTTCAAATATTTTTCTTGAGCTGTAAACAACATAATTTCATTTGGAATTTTAAATTAAACCTTTTTTTTAAATAAATTTATATATTGTTAACTACACCCGTAAACTCTTAACAAATACATAGTTTAGGAAGAGCCTGCCTGAAACTATACAATAAAGCAAAATGAATGTATAGAATTGACAACAGNTACACCGGACAATACTGTCATGGCAATAGCAATACATGCACACTTTTTCACTAATACATGCATACTTTTCCAATTGTCTGAATCACTGTCTTGATTATTTTCAAGACAGTAAATCGGACAATGATTTGACGCATGCAGACAAGAACTAAAATAACACAAGAGACGCTGATGTGTATGTAACTTTGTCTCTTCTTTATTATTTTTTAGTTTTTAGCTTAAATAGCTCGCGCGAAATGCGTATTTCTGCAACTTATAATTCAACGTTTACGTTCGACATTTTGCACAAAATGAATTGTCTTAAATATTGTCAGGACGCCTACGCTACGGAGATAATTATGAGATTTTTTTACAACTAATACGTATTTCTTTATTGCCTTGACAGCATTGTCTAATGTAAACGCGCCGTAAAGAAATGAATTAGCATCAAGAGTTTACGGGGTGTGCATAGCTCAGTGGTTAACGCTTCTGACTTTGAACATCGAATTCGCAGGTTCGATCCCTGCTGAAGTCTAGAAAAAAAAAGAAGTCTGATGAGGAGATGTGGTGATCTCCGAAATAGCTGCTATAACATCTACGGCTTAGACTTTGATGCTTTGTAACGTTAACTAGCCACAATAACATTGACAAGTCATAGATAAAAATATTAAAAATAAAATGTTAACAAGCCACAATAACATTGACAAATACATAGTTTAGGAAGAGCCTGCCTGAAACTATACAAAAAAGCAAATAAGCAAATGGATGTATAGAATTGACAACAACAACCACGCTGTCGAGTTTAAATAGCGGCAAATCAGCTGCACTTGATAGTAGTTGGTTGAATAAGGAAAATGAATTAGCAACAAGAGTTTACGGGATGTACATAGCTCAGTGGTTAACGCTTCTGACTTTGAACATCGAATTCGCAGGTTCGATCCCTGCTGAAGTCTAGAAAAAAGAAGTCTGATGAGGAGATGTGGCGATCTATGAAATAGCTGCTATAACTTCTATCGCTTAGACTTTGATGTTTTTCCATTTTTTCTAATAGACACAATAGACATAATCGTGGTACAACGCTCCATAACAATATTAAAAATGACATGTTAATAAGCCACAATAACATTTGTTTAAGGGACTTGCGCTCCCTTAAATTTCCCATCGTTAAATGCTTCCCCGAACCACTTTCAGCTAAAAGCATCCCTGCTTAGCTGGAAGTTCGAAAAAGGTGCACGGGAATCCATTTCCAGTGTTGCCTATAAAGGCAGCCGCCACATTGCCATCTACCTCTTTTTGCCAAGCGCCTTTACCGATCGAGGACTTTCATCGGAACTACAATCCACAAGGATCTCCTGGCCGTTTTGCAGCACATCAACGCGGGAAGTATCACCACCAGCGTAACTTGACATTACCAACTCCTATTTTTTGAAATTCATTTGCTTTATTGTAATCTACTATTTGATTTGTAACTTGCGGTTACCTCTTTATGTTAACTTGAAATCTTGTACAACTTGAAGTCTTGTATAACCTAAAACTTTGCATAATCTTGTAATTTACGTTTCTTATTCCGTTTGTATACACATACATACAAATCTATTTTCATTCATTCACATTAATTTCCACACTCGCGTTCACATACTCACATATTCATTATTGTTAATTAGGCTTAAGATTTAAAATTGAATTAAACGTACAAACATATATTGAAAACCAAAACCCACAAGCTCGTCAATGCGTAAACATGGTCCTTGCGAACCGAATTTGACAGCCCACGGAAACACAACTTATCAACATATGTGAAGTTGGCAACGCGGCGATCAAAAGGAATTTTCGAAAGCAAAAGTTGCAGTCGGCAACACTCACGACTGCCATCTTATTTAGCTCCTTTTTCATCTTCATCGGCAGCAAGCAGCAGACGTATTTTTCAAATTTGCACAAAGGGAAAATTTAAACTAAAAATTTAATTCAAGTTTCATTTAAAGTTCACCGCACAGTGAAAGTGGCAAGTAAGCGCCTTGATTAAACAAACGCGTTAATAGTCAAACGCATTTTCCGCTGCCCAAGGTGGGATTTTTCAAGCAAAATTTAAATCGCTTCATCGTCCTCAAGCGCCGGGAACTGTCTTGGCCGAAATAGCGCCAACCATTCCAGCAGCGTTGGAGCAAAGAGAAAACCAGCGCGGGATTTATTTTCAATCAAGGTTACCGGCCAGCCAAAGAACCCCACACAAAAAATGAGTACCCCTCTTAAACGCAAGTAAGTCTCAGTTTTCAGTTATTTTCCCAAATATTTTTTCACAAACATACAGACCGTTTACCGTTGCGCGGTACGGTCTAAAGCATATGTGCATATGTATGTACGTATATACACTCATATACATACATTCAGATTTGTAACGGATACGAATCACATTCGCTTTGGTTACTCGCTGAACACTTTCAGCTAGTTGCCATTACATACATACATACGTTTTGGTTATTTTGCTTTGCTGCCTGCGCCAGCGCAAAATTCTCTTTTTCGTTTCTCATACATTCGTATGAAATTCTTGCATATTTTTAACATCACTGTTTCTATGCATTGCCAAAACCACTGCTTGCGCCGGCATACAAAGCAATCAAATCTTAACCCCTAAACACATCCACTTACAATTTGCTTAGAAGTTTTGGAATTATATTCAGTGCATTTGATAAATAGAAGCATTTCGAATAGTGTATGTATATTTATGTAAATGTATATATGTGCATATATACTCATACGGTCAGTTGTTTGCATCAACGTAAGAAATTTATTTTACGTTCATACGATTGCCGTATGTATACGTAAATTTTGCCAAAAATAGTAAAAAGATAGTTTCATTTAAACGGTGTGCTGCGAATAAATATATGTACATATACACACAGTCCCGTTGCTAGCTAGTTACCTAACCACGTAAACAGGCCACGACGCGCGTGGGTGTTTTTATACGCTATATATGTACGGTTATTTTAAAACGGATCTACCTATGTATGTATATGCATACATCCATATATACCGTACGAACATCCGTTTGATGTACATGCCAATAAAACCGCTTTAAGGGTATTACTCGCTACTTTCATTTTCATATTTCAACATACATTTGCACATACAAATATACATAAAGATTTTGGTGGTTGCGTTAGCTGCGTAAAATAGTTATTCAATAAATGAAATAATAACATGTCTGGTTTCGCGCATTGTAAACTTGCCGAAAAAGCGTACGCCGGCGAACAAGCAATTTAACCCCAAATTCCACTTTGTGTATGTTTGTATGTATTTATTGTTTGCACATAAATTTATACAATTCCGCTTATACAAAGTAAATATGCGCTATTTCCATTGTATGTAATGCTACATTAAAAAGGTGAATATTCATTTCATCGTAAGCATTGCTGCGTCAATACGGTCGACGTACATACATACGTAACCGTGGGAAGCATATATTTTGGAATTACTTGTTAAAAACTAGTGGCTCAATTCCGGTGACCTGAGCACCCAAATAAACACATTCGCGATTGAACCTAAAATTGTGTGTTTACAAATTGTGCCGCGGGCGTATTATACCACAGTTCGGGTGGTTTTTGTTCAAATTTTACGTCATTGCCTGACGTTGCGTGAAACGACGGCGAACGAAATTGCTATACAGAGTGCTTCTGATACATCGTGATTGTGCGTATATGCTAACGTTACGCTACGTAAATATTATTTGCGATATTATTTGAAATTCGCTTCATCAGTGTGTAACCACACTCACTTGCGCGGGTGTTAACGAGAAAATTTGCGATTTTCGTTGGGTTATTTCCAGCTATCGAAACTTCAATCACTCAAAATAACAATTTCGATCTACTTCCGTTTCATACAGTTAAGTGCGTCGAACATTCATTTTCGATGAACAATTTTATTGCATTGCTTAAATTCCTACGTTTTAGGTCGCCCACATAGAAGGCACACCTATATATTTGCAAATAAAACCCAGGTTTCCTCCAAGCGTGTACGGTCTTTAAGCGCCCCTTGCGTTGACGTGTCTCGTGAAACTGTTTTATTCTGCATCGCTACCCTTTTACGTCTTTGGGTGCGCCAAAACAACGGTTATAAACTTAAAAAAAAAAAAAAAATACTTTTATATTTTTTGAATCCCTTCACAAGTTCAGGTTTCCTCAAACGTATACGG
>NW_016159591.1:44375-46043 GCF_001687245.7 Rhagoletis zephyria
AAGTTCAGGTTTCCTCAAACGTGTACGGTCCTACAACGCCCCTTGCGTTGACGTCTTTCGTAAAACCCATTGCTTTGAAGGATTCTTTCAACTTTTCTAAAAACCAGAAAAAAACCTCTGTATTAATAAATACTCAACTTTTAGAACGTATACGGTCATAAAGCGCCCCTTGCGTTGACATATATCGTGGGACTGCTTTTGCAGAATTTTTATTATCTTCAGTAAGAAAACATTAAGTACAACCAAATTTAATTTAATTATCTGAGAGGCTATTTTTGGAATTGCTGCCAACGGTTTACATTCAGCACATTTCTTGGGTTGTTAAATTTTCAGTCATGGCTACTGACGCTGCATTAATGGCTGACTTCATCTTTGAGTCAAACACCATAATAAATTTTTGTGCTCATTTTGAGAAAGAAGATCACGATGATCATACCGACACCTTATTTGAGATTAAACTTCAAGACCTCAATGTCAAATGGGAAAGGTTAGAAGCGTCCTATAAAAAGGTCTGTCTTGCGGATGACCACGAAATTTCCCAAGATTTTAAAGAAGAAGCAACCGGAAAGTACCAATTGTGTACTGATAGTTACTATATCTGCAAATCGCAAATACTCGATCAGCTCAAACTTTTCCAAGGCAGCTCCTCGCAAAATAGAGGTAGTGCTCGTGATTCCTCCACTTTTGTGGACAATTCCATCCCCTGTATAAAGGTCCCGCCTTGTGATACACAAATTTTCTATGGTAGCTACGAAGATTGGCCTTCGTTTCGTGATATGTTCACGGCCGTATATCTTAATCATCCGAAGCTAACGCCAGCACAGAAATTATATCACTTACGAAATAAAACCCGCGGAAAAGCTGGGACTATAGTAAAGCATTACAAGCTATGTGACGAAAACTTTCCTCTTGCATGGGAAGCGTTGAGAGCTCGCTTTGAAAACAAGCGAATTCTGATTGATAAACAACTTAAAACGCTATTCAATCTTCCTTCAGCTAATTCTGAAAATAGCGAAGCAATCCAGAAAATTCAAAGTACTATCAATGATTGTCTTTCCTGCCTTAAATCTCAAGGTGTTTCGGTGTTAGATTGGGACCCCATCTTAATTTATTTATGTTCTACAAAGTTGCCCGGAGAAACCCTGTCCCTATGGGAACAGTCTCTCAAATCAAGAAGAGACCTTCCCAGTTGGTCGCAAACTAGTCGATATGAAGTTGTTGAGCGTTTGCAAGGCTATAAAACTACAAAAGTCCGTCATTTGTTCCCACAAAAAACGCCAGCTAAGATACAATCTTATCACTCGCAAGAGACCCTATCAACAAAATGCAAATTATGTACAAAAAACCATCCGCTTAGGTACTGTCCGGAATTTCGGAAACTTTCGGTTCTCGAGCGAACCAAGCTCATCGAAAGCAACGGCTTTTGCGCTAATTGCTTGGCTTATACCCACCTTCCCGCAAAATGCCCAAGCGCGTTTCGCTGTCTTCATTGTAAGAAATCTCACCATACCATGTTGCATCCCCAGCTAACAAGCCAGCCAGAGCAAAAGATGCCAGCTAGTAAACCAAATAACAAACCATCCAAAAATGCAACCGCCTTGTTGCATACACAATCGGTCGAAGCTTCCTCCAGTCAGTCTAGACATCCAATTTTCGATATAACTGAAG
>NW_016159591.1:46113-46434 GCF_001687245.7 Rhagoletis zephyria
CTGCTGGAAGTTCTACCCATATCCAAGCTAATTTTTCAACAAACCATGAACGAACTCTCCTCCCAACCGCTCAAGTTCCCATTGAACATTTGGGCGAGAGCTATACCCTAAGAGCCCTCATCGATCAAGGCTCACAAAAATCCTTTATATCCGAAAAAGCTCAACACAGGTTGAAACTTCCTACATTTCGAGAAAACTTTTCAGTAACCGGTATGGGCGGAAAGATAGTCGAGAATTCAAATCGAGTTTGCCACCTCACTCTCATAGCTCGAAGACGTAGCATTCGCATCGCAACTCGAGCAATCGTTCTTCAAAAACTTA
>NW_016159591.1:48356-50954 GCF_001687245.7 Rhagoletis zephyria
ATGGGCGGACTTTGGGAGGCTGCGGTAAAAAGCTTCAAGCTCCATTTCAAAAGGATTGCGGGAAGTCATTCGTTCACCTTCGAAGAACTGGCTACATTATTGGCACGTATCGAAGCAGTGCTGAATTCGCGACCACTTTCTCCTATGTCCGATAGTCCCCAAGAGTTGCTAGCTCTAACTCCCGGTCATTTTCTGCGTGGTGCGCCTCTCCTGGCAACCCCAGAACCTATAGCCGCTGATAACCTTTCACTACAGAATAGATGGGAGAAATTAAAGATTTTACACCAACAATTTAGTCTCCGCTGGAAAGAGGAGTATCTGAAAGAACTTCACCAGAGGTACAAATGGAAGGCTCCACAAAAGAATCTCACCATAGGCGATTTTGTTGTTTTAAAAAACTAATTAATACCACCAAATGAATGGCGCTTAGGCCGAATAGAGAAGGTGTATCACGGGTCCGACAATCTCGTGCGCGTCGCAGACGTTAGGACGCAACACGGCATTTTTACGCGACCAATTGTAAAATTGTGTCCACTTCCCATTCAGTCCGACCTCCCTAGTCAGAGCGCTACACACCACACCTAAACCACACTCCACGTTCACCTTAGCCTTCAGTCTGCCAATATCATATTAAACTCCTATCTTTTTACAGACGATCGCCGTCTCTACCATCTCCAATCCGCAAGATTCGGGCTCCGTTCGTAAGCCCGCCGCGGGTTCCGTTGGTACACCAGTGCCAAATGTGTTTTCGATACCATGCACTGCGGTTCTGCAAGGCCTTCCTTGCAATGAATGTCGAGGACCGGATCCGGTGCGTTGAGCGGCATCGTTATTGTCCAAACTGTCTGGCACGGACACACAGTACCCTAATACGATGCTCGTCTTCCGACGTTTGCAAGAAATGTGGCCAGCAACACCTCACTTTACTGCACCGCGCCGTGCCAGGAGAAAGGGCACNGCAATGAATGTCGAGGACCGGATCCGGTGCGTTGAGCGGCATCGTTATTGCCCAAACTGTCTGGCACGGACACACAGTACCCTAATACGATGCTCGTCTTCCGACGTTTGCAAGAAATGTGGCCAGCAACACCTCACTTTACTGCACCGCGCCGTGCCAGGAGAAAGGGCACATGCCAAGAGGTCTTCGCATCCGCCAACGGGAGGGCCGTCTAGGGCAGAGACGTGCCGTCAGCTTAATGTTGCCATCAATGCACTGACCCAATTGCGGGACAGCCTTGCACCGGTGCAACTCGGCCGGTATGTTTAAGGGACTTGCGCTCCCGGGAATCCATTTCCAGTGTTGCCTATAAAGGCAGCCGCCACATTGCCATCTACCTCTTTTTGCCAAGCGCCTTTACCGATCGAGGACTTTCATCGGAACTACAATCCACAAGGATCTCCTGGCCGTTTTGCAACACATCAACGCGGGAAGTATCACCACCAGCGTAACTTGACCTTACCAACTCATATTTTTTGAAATTCATTTGCTTTATTGTAATCTACTATTTGATTTGTAACTTGCGGTTACATCTTTATGTTAACTTGAAATCTTGTACAACTTGAAGTCTTGTATAACCTAAAACTTTGCATAGTCTTGTAATTTACGTTTCTTATTCCGTTTGTATACACATACGTACAAATATATTTTCATTCATTCACATTAATTTCCACACTCGCGTTCACATACTCACATATTCATTATTGTTAATTAGGCTTAAGATTTAAAATTGAATTAAACGTACAAACATATATTGAAAACCAAAACCCACAAGCTCGTCAATGCGTAAACAACATTGAAAAGTCATTGTTTAAGAAGAGCCTGCCTGAAACTATACAATGAAGAAAATAAGTATATAGAATTGACAATAACAACCACGTGCTCAAGTTTAAATAGCGGCAAATCAGCTGCACTTGGTAGTAGTAGGTTGAATAAGGAAATGAATTAGCAACAAGAGTTAACAAGGTGTGCAAGTTAACGTCACCACTCACCCCTAGTACTTACCCGGTAAGTAAACAAGTAAACCTTCAGTGAGCCACTTAGGCACATGTGTCAAATATGTCAATGATACGTTAGCTAATAGGTAGCGCACGGAAGACAACTCCACAGTTCATTTCTAATACTTACCAGTTATGTAACCAATTGTAACTTGATTGAATCACTTAGGCAAATGTGTCAAATATATTGTTGGCACATTCACAATCAGGAAGCGGCCATAACCTAACACCTATGGTCGGCTTTTCGTAGAATTAAGATATATTAATAGAAGCAAAAGCACACCATCTAGCACCTAGCTTTGCAATTCCTAGAATTTAATCTATATCTAGACTGAAGTGAAATATTGTATAAAAGGGATATCAATAAAGATATGGCTTTAGTCGGTTATGCAGTCATTCTGTCGCTCTAACTTAGCTCAGTTGAGGCAAGGATCGAATAGTTTCCTTTTTAAAAACTTTACTCGAACGGGTCAAAATATAAGTGGCGATCCTGCCAGGAGATGTACAAAAGCCCGAAAAAAAGATATTTAAAAGTACGTCTAGTGACATCTCCCTGGGGACCAAAAATACATACAAAACCTTGTGCGTAGTTTACAAACAAAT
>NW_016159591.1:53666-63971 GCF_001687245.7 Rhagoletis zephyria
TTTAAAACAAAACAAGATCAAACGCTACCGACAAAAGTGTACTACTCAAAGTGTACTCTGACATTTTAAAGGACTCAAAACAATCTACAATTTATACCCAAAGTGAAGAATAACCGAGTATTCTCATGAGGGGACAAAATAATTAAAAAAAACTAAATTTCTGAAAACAACAAAATAAAAACCACAAACACTGAATCAAAAAGCTTGAGCGCATTAACTGCCAAAATTGTGACTAAAATTAAACTCTGTAACGAGCACCCTAGTATAGATTTAAGTTATTAGCGACACCTAGTTGTCATACTTTAACTTTCATAACCAATCATGTAAATGAACTCATTCAATTGCAACTCTGAACTTAACCTTTGTATCAATGTTCATTTTTAAGACTATAGAGCTAACTATAATATGAATAAGCTGCCGTAACTGACTGTCACAAAATGAACGAAAAGTCTGTCAAATGCATAAGCAACGTAGTGTAGACTTTTAGGTGGCTATATTTTACTTACATGAGTTCAGTGTTGCCACATTTAATTATATATAACAATAGCCACTATCAAGCAGTTTGTTGTAGATTACACAATTATAGTAACCTAGAAACGCCGAAGAACTATTTGCCTTGCGAAACTTTCAGGATAACTTGGTGTTTCTGTAAAAGGAAACGCTTATGGCCCACTTCCTAATGTGCAACCAGAACTTCTTTTGACCTGTGTTACATGTACGACTGAATCGAAAAAGTTACCATGTTAAAAAATAAGTTACAAAATTACCAAATATGATAAATAAAGAAAACAATTACCAATTTCGGTAAACAAATGCCAATGCGGCAACACTGCATGTGTTACATATGTACATACATACGTACGAGGACAAACAGCTGATTCCGTACGGAAGGTGCGATCAGTTTCGCTCTTTCCTTAAGCAAATGACGTTTGGCGAAACTTGACGAAACTTGATGTTAAGCACATTATAGTTTCAGAATAGGATTTATGTGTATTCGCAAGTTTGCATACGCTTGCTTATTCATATTATAGTTAGCCCTTATAAGAAGAAACGCAACATAGACAAGTCATCATTCGGCGATCGAAAGGCAATACGGTAAGATGTAAAGTAGCAGGCTAGAAAAGTGACGGCCGCCTGCAATGGAGTGGTTGTTCTAGTTGAACGACGATAAGTCGGCCGCATGGAGCGCAGCTATTGTATTTTGTAGTTGACTGCGCTGCTTGTTGGACGACGATAAGTCGGCCGCCTGTAACGTAGTTGTTGTTTTTGTGACTACTGTCCGTTATCCGTGCTTGGCGATGAGCCGACCGCTTGCCGCTTAACGTTCACTAAGTCTTGACGATGCATAAATGCCTTTGGATTGCTAATGGTGTGTTTTTCTTTTATATTTAAAACAGATTGAACACTAAAACTGTTGTGTTGTGTGAACGCTGTGTGTATATGCGTCGTTCTATGTATACGTTTTTGTACAAGCCCCGTGTTTCCGTTTTATAAGCGAATTTAATACACATATGTACCATCACATTGCACCCCGTTTGCTGGCAAATTATTAAAATGAAATTATTTTATTAAAACCCACTACAACTCGTGTTTAAAAATTCTTCCGAAAGACTTAAATTTACAAGTTGACTTGAAGTTGCTGAATTGTGATTTAGAAAAAAAATTCATTTGAATTGAATTTTGTTCTATGACACGCATATGTGCATATACGAATGTGTAGCTAATAAAAGCTATAGCAAATCATCAACAATAACATCAGCAGCAGCAGTAAAGAGATTGTCAACAGAAGGCACAGCTGGAAGAAATCATCAACACCAACAAGATAAGGAGCAGCACCATTTATGTAAGACTGTTTTTATTTTATGTAGTTTAAATCATATAAGAAATTGCAACAAAGCTGGAAAGTTTATTAAGCACATTTTCAATAATGTCAATGACAAACAATGATATCAATAACGCATCCAATAGGGACGAGGTTAATTACACTCAGTTAGAGGCTTTGAACAGATCAAACAATGTTATTGAATACGTAAAAGAAACGATTGAACCCAGTATAACTTGCGACGAAACTTTGGACGTAATAAAGTCCGTTCCAAAATGCAAAGGAAAAATTTATAATTACGTTAGTTGGCGTGAGGCAGCCAACAACTCTGTGTCATTGTATACGAGGGCAAGTAGGAAGTACTTGCCTCTTTGACAATCATAAGGAACAAAATAACGCAAGAAGCAAACGACATTCTCACCAAACATGGTACAGCTATAAACCTTGATGCGATTCTAAGTCGATTAGATTTTGCATTCGCCGACAAAAGACCATCACACATAATAGAACAAAAGATAAGTGTGCTGAGACAAGGATCGAAATCCTTGATAGACTTCTACAACGTGGTCAATCAAAAACTAACGTTTCTAATAAACAAAACATGTATGACTCAGGACACGAACTCTGCCATTACTAAAGAACTTAATAAGAAGAATAGGGAAACATATCCGTCATTACTAGGGAAGACAAAAATATGCACAAAAAACTTAATTATATGATGATTTAAATGACTCCAAAATATTAAAAATATGTTTGATATATGCCCCAAAAATGTATACATATAACGAAAATTTTTCCGATTATCGCAATAAAAGTTTTTGTACATACATACATATATGTATTGAAAATGAACGCTCTACGTGCCAAGACTTTGATGGACACATTTTAAAAGATAACAATTCTCCAGGTGAAAATATTGCAACATTGTATTGAAGTGTTGCTTCCCACCAAACATTTTTGTTGTTGTTGCAGTTACAGTAGATGTAGAATAAATTACGCTGATTAGACGAAGAATTTTCATTGAATTTTTCAACTACCAAAACCGGTTTAGAGCGAAACTTCACTATTGGAAAACAACAGTCGAAATATTTTTATGAGTATATTAAAATTATTTACTATACAGTTAAACAGCTTTCGCTAAAAACGAAAAATGTTCATTGAGTTTTTCAACTTCACTATTGGAAAACAGCAGTCGAAATATTTTTACGAGTATATTAAAATTATTTACTAGAAAATAACAGAACTTTCCATTGTTTGTAAGCCTTTTCTTTTTGTCAATTAAACAAACCTCGTCGGAAACCCTGGCTATCTCTGCAAAGGTATTGTTACATGAAATTATGCGAAAATTAATTAACTTATTACCAAAATAATCATTTATGTGCTATTTTATGCATTTTCGCCAAAATATGTATTTTGTGTCATAATATGCATTTGCATATGCGATATGCATTTGCATATGCGATAGGCATTTGCATACGCGATATGCATTTGCATATTTTTGCCTTCCCTAGTCATTACAAGTACAAAATAAGCAAATAAATTATGGAAATGCACAAATGAGAAAAAACAGCATGAGTTGGCAAAATCATAATGTGCAGGGAAATGGAAGTGCGCAAACAAGCGCACAAAAGCAACAGAAATTGCAACGTGTTAGCAACATAATACTAAGTTCAAATTGACGAGTTAAACATGTTAAATGGGTTTGAACCAGTTACATGAACAAAACATGTTTATAAACAAGTTAAATCGCAAAGTCCGAAGCGTTAACCACTGAGCTATGCACACCCCGTAAACTCTTGTTGCTAATTCATTTCCTTTTTCAATCTACCACTATCAAGTGCAGCTGATTTGTCGCTATTCAAACTTGACAGCGTGGTTTTGTTGTCAATTTATTTTCTTTTTTGTACAGTTTCAGGCAGGCTCTTCTTAAACTATGATTTGTCAATGTTATTGTGGCTAGTTAACGTTTCATTTTTAATATTGTTATTGAGCTTTGTTCCACGATTATGTTTATTAGGAAAAATGGACAAAGCAACAAAGTCTAAACAGTACTTAGAAGTTGTAGCAGCTATTTCGGAGATCACCACATCTCCTCAGCAGACTTCTTTTTTCTAGACTTCAGCAGGGCTCGAACCCGCGTCATCAATGAGCAAAGTCAGAAGCGTGAACCACTGAGCTATGCACACCCCGTAAACTCTTGTTGCTAATTCATTTGCTTTTTCAATCGACTACTGTCAAGTGCAGCTGATTTGTCGCTATTCAAACTTGAAAGCGTGGTTTTGTTGTCAATTCTATACATTTATTTTCTTTATTGTACAGTTTCAGGCAGGCTCTTCTTAAACTATGATTTGTCAATGTTATTGTGGGTAGTTAACGTTTCATTTTTAATATTGTTATTGAGCTTTGTTCCACGATTATGTTTATTAGGAAAAATGGACAAAGCAACAAAGTCTAAACAGTACTTAGAAGTTGTAGCAGCTATTTCGGAGATCACCACATCTCCTCAGCAGACTTCTTTTTTCTAGACTTCAGCAGGGCTCGAACCCGCGTCATCAATGAGCAAAGTCAGAAGCGTGAACCACTGAGCTATGCACACCCCGTAAACTCTTGTTGCTAATTCATTTGCTTTTTCAATCGACTACTGTCAAGTGCAGCTGATTTGTCGCTATTCAAACTTGAAAGCGTGGTTTTGTTGTCAATTCTATACATTTATTTTCTTTATTGTACAGTTTCAGGCAGGCTCTTCTTAAAATATGATTTGTCAATGTTATTGTGGGTAGTTAACGTTTCATTTTTAATATTGTTATTGAGCTTTGTACCACGATTATGTTTATTAGGAAAAATGGACAAAGCAACAAAGTCTAAGCAGTACTTAGAAGTTATAGCAGCTATTTCGGTGATCACGACATCTCCTCATCAGACTTCTTTTTTCTAGACTTCAGCAGGGATCGAACCCGCGTCATCAATGTGCAAAGTCCGAAGCGTTAACCACTGAGCACACCCCGTAAACTCTTGTTGCTAATTCATTTCTTTACGGCGCGTTTACATTAGACAATGCTGTCAAGACAATAAACAAATACGTATTAGTTGTAAAAAACGCTGATAATTGTCTCCGTAGCGTAGGCGTCCTGACAATAATTAAGACAATTCATTTTGAGCAAAATGTCGAACGTAAACGTTGAATTATAAGGTGCAGAAATACGCATTTCGCGCGTGCTATTTAAGCTAAAAACTAAAAAATAATAAAGAAGAGACAAAGTTACATACACATCAGCGTCTCTTGTGGTATTTTAATTCTTTTGTTATGAATTTCTCTTCTATCTTGCACCAGACGTCAAAATTATTGTCTGCATACGTCAAATCATTGTCCGATTTACTGTCTTGAAAATAATCAAGACAGTGATTCAGACAATTGGAAAAGTATGCATGTATTAGTGAAAAAGTGTGCATGTATTGCTATTGCCATGACAGTATTGTCCGGTGTAAACCCTAAGTTCTTCAACCTACTACTATCAAGTGCAGCTGATTTGCTTCTTTTTAAACTTGACAGCGTGGTTTCAGTTGTCAATTCGATACATTCGTTTTGTTTTATTGTATAGTTTCAGGCGCGCTCTTCCTAAACTAAGTCTTTGTTAAGAGTTTACGGGGTATGACTGTGCCTTGGTTAATGCTTCTGACTTTGCGAGGAGATGTGGTGATCCCCGAAATAGCTGGGATAACTTCTACTGCTTTTTTCCATTTTTTCTAATAAACACCACGATTAAAAAAACTCAATAACAATATTAAAAACGAAATGTTAATAAGCCAAAATAACATTGACAAATCATAGTTTAGGAAGAGCCTGCCTGAAACTATACAATAAAGAAAATAAATATTTAATTATATATACAACAGTAAGCACGCTGTCTCTTTTTTTTATCTACTTCTAACTTATCAAATTTTTTTAAACTTTTGATAGAAAATTGTTTCTTTTTATTTTAGGTTCTCAGCTCACGGTGGACGCTGTAGACGTGACGGAAATTTCGACACATGGCGACGTTGGAGTACTTCCGGAAGGATTGGTGCTTGGTGAAGGAGGTGCACTTTCTAGCATCTCAATGCACTCTTATTCTGAGAGTGCAACGGTCGGCGAAGATTGGTGCAATGGTGGGCAAATAGTAAGTATTGTAAATTGTTTGTTGTACAATAAAGTTAATTGTACTACAATTTGGTCATCGTTAGCATTTATTTAACAATCCAGCGATACGAACCGAGCGATTTGGGAAATCCCTTTGGAAAATGGCAAAAATTCAAGACCTAAAGATCGAGGAACTCAAACAGGAGTTGGAGAAGCGAAATTTAGCAACCTCAGGAAGAAAAGTGGAGTTACTATCACGGCTGCGAGAGGCTATGGAAGCAGAAGGCATCGACTTGGACAAATACGACTTCCAGGGTAAACCCGACGATACATCCGCAAAGGACGAACAGAAGGATGAGGCTGCATGTTCATCGATGGATGTGCATCAGACATCCGGGAGGTTTGAAGAACAGAAAAAGGCTCCTTCGTCATCAACAGCTATGGACATGAACACGTTATTGGCTGCCATGTCACAGATGTCATCACAGATTTCATCCCAGCTGCAAATGCAGGAAACACGCTTGTCATCGCAGCTGGAAGCACAAAAAACGTACATGTTGAATTTATTCAAAGATAACGCGGAACTCAGGGAGAGACAGGATAAAATCGAGGAACGACAAGATAAGATCGAAGCGCTTATTAAGGAAAAACAGGACAAAGTCGAAGCTAAGGTGGATGAGCTTGAAGATCGTCTCCGGGGTTTGCAGTTGAATCGTCCAGCTAATCCGAAGAACGCTCTGCTGCACCGCCGCTGCATTGTTCGTTGCATTAAAAGGACCTGCAGCGGAAATCTTGCAGACTATTCCTGATTGTGAAAGGAACAGTTACGATGCGTTAATGGGTGCAGTGGAAAGACGTTATGGTAGCGAGCACAGGATACAGATTTACCAGATGGAGCTGGAGAATCGCTTCCGGAAATCCAACGAGACTCTACAGGAATTCGCCTCCGAGATTGAAAGGTTGGCTCATTTGGCAATTGGAAATACATATGGTGAGCACCTCGAAAGAGTAAAAATCCAGAGGTTCATCAACGGAATGCGGGACATGTATACCAAGCAAGAGATGTATACGAATCCAAAGCCAACATTTTCTGAAACGGTCTCGTATGCTCAAACACGTGAAACGGCGGCGCTCCTAAGTAGAGCAGCCTACAAAGCCCATCGATTAGAAGTGGAGACACCTGACGTGATGAACGAGATCCTGAAAACACTCAAGTCGATGGCAGGGAAGAATACTCCTGGTGCAACCGAGAGAAAGGATGGTGTAAGGAAGTGCTTTAGTTGCGGAAAACCAGGCCATTTGGCACGCGAATGTAGGACGGGTTCCAACAGGTCTAACAGTTCAGCAGTACGTAAACGCAGGACTGAGGATGACAAGCCCAACTCCGATCAGTCGTTAAACTAAAACGAGCCAGCAGTAAGGGGCGCGCGCTGGCTCCCGCAATTGCATGCCCCATAATCTCCGTCTCGCAAATCGGCAGAAAAGCGAGCAACGTTACTGTTGGTGGATATGTGGACGGACATGAGCGAGTACTAACTGTGGATACGGGCGCATCGCATTCCATCATTCGATCTGATTTGGTCACTAAAGAGGTAAGGCCATTACCTAGAGCAAGGTTGAGGACAGCAACTGGTGAGGACACCCAAGTTGTAGGAGAGATAACATGCAAAGTCGCAATAGGGAATGTGACAGTGTTACACGAGTTCATAGTTTCGGCGATTGTGGATGAAGTCATATTGGAATATACTTCTTATTTGATCAAGGTATGGAGATCGACAAGAAGAACAGGATCGTGAAGTACAACAACATGGAAGTGCTCCTTAGCTTTTAGAGTGATCCTAAAGGAAACCGAGTGGATTCCACCGAAGTCAAAAGCAGTTGTGTGGGCGAAGATTGATGGAGATTGTGGGACAAACAAATTGTGGGTTGTTGAAGTAACACAAAATTCTACACCGGACGTAATTATTGGTAAAACCCTAGCTAAGATGCAGAAAGATGGACGCATCCCAGTTCGAGTACTCAATGAGTTCAAATCACCAGTCAAACTCCGAAGAGGAACAGTACTGGGGCAATGTCGAGATGTAGAGGCAATCTTCAACTGCGAAAAATTACCTGAAAGCGATTCCATTGGCGAGAATGACATATCCGAAGACTTTAATGCATGGAGGGAAGCGTTGGAAGAAAAATACCAGCACAAGGCTAAGGAACTTCTCCGCAGATACTCCAACATATTCGACAAGGATGGCGACAAACCAGGCAGGACAAACGTTGTGAAACACCGCATTGATACTGGCGATGCAAGGCCAATCCGTCAAGCTCCTCGGAGTGTTCCACTTGCCAAACGTGAAACTGTTAGCCAAATAATAAAAGAAATGAGCGAGAGTGGTGTGATTGAACCATCAGCGAGTCCATGGAGTTCGCCGGTAGTACTTGTGAAGAAGAAGGATGGTCAAATGAGGCTCTGCGTAGACTACCGGAAACTAAACGATGTGACGAAAAAGGACAGCTATCCTCTTCCCAGGATCGATGACACTCTGCTGAACTACTTGGGACACAAGGTGACAACGGAGGGCGTCTGTACTACGAAGGAAAAGATAGAAGCAGTAAAGGATTGGCCAAGACCTAGGAACCTGCACGAACTACGAAGTTTTCTTGGGCTATGCACCTACTACCGCCGATTTGTTCCGAATTTCGCCAGCGTAGCTTATAGCCTTCACGAGCTCATTAGGAAAAATAAAGCCTTCGAGGGGAACAAGGAGCAGGAGGAGGCTTTCCAAACTCTGAAGGAACGGCTATGTACTGCACCTATGCTAGCTTATCCTGTTCCAGGTGCAACGTTTATTTTGGATACGGATGCTAGTGGTTATGCCATAGGAGGCGTACTGTCGCAGGTAATTGATGGGCAGGAGAAGGTAGTTGCCTACTATAGCCGGTCGATTGGAAAACCAGAGAGGAACTACTGCGTAACTCGGAGAGAACTACTAGCGTTGGTGGACTGCGTCAAACATTTCCACAAGTACCTCTATGGGCAACGTTTCCGAGTTCGAACGGACCATGCAGCGCTGAAGTGGCTACTACAGTTTAAGAATCCAGAAGGACAGCTAGCTCGGTGGATTGAGAGACTGCAAAGTTATGACTTCGCTATTGAGCACCGCAAGGGAAGTGTCCACGGTAATGCTGATGCCATGTCCCGCCGACCATGTAGCCTGGAATGTAAACACTGCTCAAAAGCTGAGGGAAAAGAGGACATTATAGACGTCCGTCTAACGACAATAACACCAGCGGAAGAGTGGAAGGAAGAACAGCTACGAAAGTGTCAGCAGGAAGATCCAGATCTGGAGCTTTTGATGCATGGACTGGAGGTGGACAGGAGGCCAACTAAGGAGCAAATGGCAGCGGAAAGCCCCATCGCAAAGACGTACTGGGCACAATGGAACAGCTTACAATTAATATCTGGCTGTTTGCACAGGGTATAGGAAAGTGCAGATGGGCAGTGCTCCCGCAACTTAATAGTAGTTCCAAGGGTAAGAATTCGGGACGTTCTCAAGAAATTCCACAATGGTCCCAGCGGAGGGCACTTGGGAATCACGAAGACCCTGGAAAAGATCAAGCAAAGGTTCTATTGGGTTGGTTGGCGGCAATCGGTCGCAGAGAGGATTGATAACTGCGCGGAGTGTATTGCAGGTAAAGGTCCGAAATCCAGAAGTCATGGCCAGATGAAGCAGTATAATTCATGTGCACCATTCGAGCGGATTTCCATGGATGTAGCCGGTCCATTTCCTATGAGCGCACAGGGAAACAAATATGTCCTTGTGGTTATGGACTACTTTAGCAAATGGCCGGAGGTATACCCGATTCCAAACCAGGAAGCTAAAACAGTAGCGGAGGTATTCACCTACAATTGGGTTGCGAGATACGGTGTACCGATAGAGCTGCACTCTGACCAGGGAAGAAATTTTGAATCGGCGGTATTCCAAGAGATGTGGCAATTACTGGGTATCCGGAAAACTCGAACAACGGCTCTTCATTTCCAATCCGATAGCATGGTGGAGCGGTTCAACCGAACCCTGGAAGAGCATTTGCGGAAGGTCGTGGACAAGAATCAGAAAGATTGGGATGTCCGCATACCCTTGTTCCTGATGGGATACCGGTCAGCAGTGCATGAAACAACGGGTAAAACTCGTGCAAGGGTAATCTTCGGCAGTGAGCTCCGTTTGCCTAGTGACCCGAAGTTTGGAGTAATTGGCGATGCAAGGAGAATTGGGAAAGAGACGTCCAACATCCTGGAAGAGGAGTTGAGAGAAATACATGCTCTTGTGAGACAGCGAACTCAAATTATGAGTGACAAGATGAAGGCCAGGTATGA
>NW_016159591.1:70105-76539 GCF_001687245.7 Rhagoletis zephyria
CATCCGTCCCACGCCCAAAAGAAGTTCACGTACCAAGTTTCGTTAAGATATCTCAATTTTTACTCGAGTTATCGTGTGCACAGACGGACGGACGGACGGACGGACGGACGGACGGACGGACGGACGGACAGACAGTCACCGCTTAATCGATTTCTCTTTTCATTCTGATCATTTATGTATACATTTGTCTATATCTATCTCGATTCGTTTTGCCTGTTACAAACAACCGTTATGTGAACAAAGTTATAATACCCTTGTGCACAAGTGCGCTCGGGTATAAATATATATTTTTAAATGTAGTTTATATAAAATTTGTTCTAAAACTGGTTATAGTATGTACCTTGCATAAAAGGCATTTAAATTATGTTGAAACTAGCATCAATAATTTTTTAATCGGTTAAGAAATAGTTAAGTTGAACTTTAACCTCTTTTATTGGCTTTGGTTTTTATTTGCACGAAATAATTTTGGTATGGTTGAAATTAGCGTAAAAAGTTCTATCGATCTTTATTTCTTGTTTTTTTTTTGTAGCTAAACGGTTGGTATTCTAGACTTATGTGTGTGTGTGTTAACTCCTGTAGTACGGGAACAGACTAAATGAGAATAAGAAAAAGTAAACAAAAAAATGTCAAATTAAACTCTGAGTTTCTTAAACACCCCAATGTGAACGCTTGACAGTTGTTCATAAACTCAAAACGTTAAACTCGAGTTAATGGCTCAATGAGAACGTAATATAAACTATGTATTTGTTAAGAGTTTACGGGGTATGCATAGTGCCTTGGTTAACGCTTCTGACTTTGCACACCTGATGAGGAGATGTGGTGATCCCCGAAATAGCTGCCATAATTTCTACTGCTTTTGTCCATTTTTTCTAATAAACATAATCGTGGTACAAAGCGCAATAACAATATTAAAAATGAAATGTTAATAAGCCACAATAACATTGACAAATCATAGTTTAGGAAGAGCCTGCCTGAAACTATACAATAAAGAAAATAAATATGTAGAATTAACAACAGTAACCACGCTGTCAAATTTAAATAGCGGCATATGAGCTGCACTTGATTGTAGTAGGTTGAATAAAAGAAAAAGGCATATTAAACAAGGTAGNAAATAAATATGTAGAATTAACAACAGTAACCACGCTGTCAAATTTAAATAACGGCATATGAGCTGCACTTGATTGTAGTAGGTTGAATAAAAGGAAAAGGCATATTAAACAAGGTAGAAGTGATTTTGACATTTCTCTCTTTTGAACACCGACTATAATGTCAAATGATGAATAACTTTTAACCCTTTTCAAGTTGGCATTTCCTAATTTTCATTAAAAATTCAATTGTGCTCTGAGATAGTTTTGAATTGTGTGGGTTTTTTTTTGTTGTTTTACTGGCCACATGCATTTATAGATACTACATACATATACAAAAACGAAAAGGAGCAGGAACTACGAGCGTTGCATTGTGTGGAAAGTGATCCGATACTTTAAGGCGCCTAGTTGCGAAGCTAGAAGACTTGGTTGCCTGAAGCCACGGAATTTCAGAACTAAGAGAATTTTCTTACAGTATTATGCACACATAACCGCGTCAGGACCTAGATTTACACTTATATACATACGTATGTAGAAGAATACATTAAATCGTACATAAATATGTATGTATTTATGCTGATGCTTTGCCATAGTGAATTTATAAGCAGGTGAATTAAAAAGCTTTCTTGCTTTATTTTCCTGAGATGCGGCTCTCTTATACAAATTTTTAAAGGCAAATTTTCAAATAAGATAGGGCCAAATCTTTCATCTCGCTCTTATTACTACACCTGGTATAATTTCACCAAGTTCAATTGATGCTAATTTGTAGCAAACATAGCACGCGCACCTCATAGGGTTAACTTGTTTGTTTACTGTTTTTTGACATTAGGTTTGTATCTATAGTAACTTCTCCAGTAAAACATTGCAGCGAGAGCGTAAAAGCAAAATAGAGCGTAAAATTGAGAAGAAAAGAAAACTAGCAGAACAAGTAATTGAACACAAAACCAGTAAAAACTTGCAAGTGAATAGTTGTTGCACCGTTTTGATATTCTGCTGTAAACATTTAACCATGATAAAAACATTACAAGGTAAATTCATTCTCTCATTTCGTCGGCCATGATTTTTTTCTGACGTTTGCCAACATTTTAAAATCATATAAAATTGAAAATAAAAAAATTAAATTGTTCACAATTGTTGTTGTTTGAGATTGAAAATGAGAATGTGTGTGTGAGTTTGAGTTTTGATTTTAAAATTATATTGTTGGCAAACGTCAGACTGCCTCTCAATGGTTTTACCTTGTTATGTTTTTATCATGCATTTTACTATTTATAAATCAGTTTTAAACTCTTTGCTTTACACACAAGCACTTACACAGTCCAGTACATCCAGTGCTCTCCTGCAAATTTTTTGGGTTATCATACACTTTTCGTGTAAAAATTTGCAGGTTCCAGTACAAATTAGTACTGACTATTGGTTACTATACAAACCTATTATAACTAGCTACAAAAGAGTTCGAGCTAGTTGTCACTTCTACCTTGTTAAATATGCCTTGAATAAGGCCCTGTGCCAATTGATAGAAAATAGAAAATTTTGACGGATCAAAGTAAAAATTTGACACTTCTCGTAGTGAATACGAACGTTAAAATTTTACCTAGCTAGGAAAAATTTTGACAGCTTATAACCATGTATACACATAATATTGCTTGGCGGTAATAAGGAGTGAACATGAAAATGAAAGCTGAAACAGCATAAAGATTACTTGCAAATTATAAAATAAATATAAATTTTAAGAATTTCAGCAACACACAAAAATAAAGCTTTCGCACGAGTGTTTGTTTGGGGTTTCAACCGTCAAAATTTTACTCTGCATTTCGCACAGCAAAATTCAATTTATTTGTACACCATAGCAAATTTTTCCACCCCGTGTCACCACGGAGAAAAAAGTTACCGATTGGCACAGGCCATAAGGAAAGAAATTACCAACAAGTATTTACGAAGTGTGTGTAGCTCTGTGGTTAACTTTGCACATTGATGACGCGGGTTCCGACCCCTGCTGAAGTCTAGAAAAAAGAAGTCTGATGAGGAGATGCGGTGATCTCCGAAATAGCTGCTATAATTTCTACCGCTTAGACTTTGTTGCTTTTTCCATTTTTCCTAATAAACATAATCGTGCTACAAAGCTCAATAACAATTGGGGTGTTCACAGTTCGTTCCAAATTGTGTCTGAAAATGTAGACGTCTACATTTTGAGACATCTTTAGCATCAAACTGTGAGCACCCCTTTCTAGCAGTCGTCGCAAAATCGTCTCAAAACTTTGCTGGTTTTTGAGACACTATTTGGAACGAACTGTGAACACCCCAAATATTAAAAATGAAATGTTAAGGTATCCACACACCTACGCGATTCTGTCAATGCGAATCTGTTTTAAATAAGAGAACCACACACTTGTACGATTTTGCTGCTGCGATTTATTCGAACATTCACAGTCAGGTATCCACACACCTCCGCGATTCTGTCGGTGCGAATCTGTTCTGACAAAAATTACAACAATGCCGATCAAAGTTTTAAATAAGGAACTACACACTTGTACGATTTTGCTGCAGCGATTTATTCGAACATCCACAGTTCTTCTTTTGGTCGTGCCGAAATCGCGACTTCCGCGTTTTGAGAGCGAAAAAGGTCAATAGAAGGATTTTACAATATTAAAACAAAATGGGACGTAAGAAAACAAAACATATTTGATGTAGAAAAGTTAAGAATTTTATTTTTGATGAAAAATACTTTTTGTTTGTCTATAAATTGACAACTTTTTGCTGCGATAAAATCGCACAGATGTGTGCGTATTTGCGTTTTCGAAGCAGTAACGTCTGTAGTAGGGATGTTGCGAATTTTAGACATCCGCGGATGCGAATCGATGCGAACGCGATGTCATGTATTCTTAAGAAATAATTTAGGTGGGTAAATTAGGTGATTTAGGTAAATAAAAAATGAAAAGGTTAATACTTTTAATAATCGGCCTTATCCTGAGTTTTGCCCGAATAAAAAATTCACCCGAAAATTTGTATTCCGCCCATAGCAAATCAACCGTATTATGAGTTTCATTTTCCCCGAATCGGTTCACTTTTTTACTCTTGGTTTCCATGCTTTTACTATTATAGGCAGATGAAAAATTTTCGGGTGAATTTTTTTTCAGGTGAAACTCAGGATAAGGCAGAATATATACAAGAAAACCAAAAGTGAAAAGTGAACCGGTTCTGGGAAAATTAACTCATGATAAGACTGAATGTTTTTTTAGTACTTGAATTTAAAAATTGGAACATTGTACTTAATAAAAACTTTTTGAAGGGTCGTAAATCAAACCTGCGCCACTATATAACTACTCGCTCGAGGCGACAAACTTGAAAAACTTGACACTTGGCAAAATTGTAAATTCTTTTCGACTGACACTGCACCAGTTGAGAGGACTTTCAGTTATATTTATTTATTTTTATTGCGGTGCATTAATTACTTTTTGAGAAGTTCATCGGGGCTGCAAATGTCGGATGTATCCTCCTGACTTTCACCTTCACAATCTAGCCATGATAACCATTGTTTAAACACCGTTTTTTTCGAAAGAATTCTTCATTCTCATTCTTTTGGTTGTTTCGGAATTTGTCACGTCATCAGCGTTTTTCGTTTTTAGTTTTTGTAACTAATGTTTAATGCTTTCTTCTGTGACTGGTTAAATATACGTCTGTGCACTTGCACAATATTCCAGGTACCGAAAATAACAGTTATTTTTTCCGAGTTAAATTTGGCCTAATATTTTTTATTCCGAAATAAATGTCCTATCCGGATAATAAAGAAACCGCTTATCCAAATTAAACAAATTTGGTGTCATATATATCTATTTATATTTTTTTGTAACTTAATACTAAAGAAATTCATGTAAACACATACCTGAACCAATGCTTGTTCTATGGTAATCATTTACCATTTTTCAATGTGGGGCTTTCCTCTTTTGGACATTTCAGTTTTAAAGCTATTTAAGTCCTCTTTCATTGCATACCAAACTTGTTTAATTTGGATAACCGGTTAGTTTATTATCCGGAAAGTACTTTTATTTCGAAATAAAAAATATTTGGCCAAGTTTTACTCATTAGACTCGTAAAAAAAACTACCTGTAATTTTCGGTCCCTTCAGTATTCGCATTCGCAAAATATCCGCACTGATTTTTGCGAATGCGAAAGCGAATGCCAATGTTAAAATTAATGCGGAAGCTCGGCGGTTGCGAATGCGAATATTCGCAACAACCCTGGTCTGTAGCATCAAAAACGGTGCGGACTCGTTGCGACAGAATCGCATAGGTGTGTGGATGCCTTTAATTGACAAATCATAGTTTAGGGAGAGCCTGCCTGAAACTATACAATAAAGAAAATAAATGAATAGAATTGATAACAGCAACTACGCTGTCAAGTTTAAATAGCGGCAAATCAGCTGCACTTGATAGTAGTAGGTCGAATAAGGAAATGAATTAGCAACAAGGGTTTACGGGGTGTGCATAGCTCAGTAGTTAATGGTTCTGACTTTGCACATTTATGACGCGGGTTCGATCCCTGCTGATGTCTAGAAAAAGGAAGTCTGATGAGAAGATGTGGTGATCTTCGAAATAGCTGCTATAACTTCTACCGCTTAAACTTTGTTGCTTTTTCCATTTTTCCTAATACACATAATCGTGCCACACACCTCAATAACAATGTTAAAAATTAAATGTTAATAAGCCACAATAACACTGACAAACATTCTTCTTTGTTCGTTCATATAAAAAAATGTACGTATATGCGAAAGGCAAATTTATCTCTTTAAAAAAACATCACAAATATTTCCCGCAAGGACACATCGAGTTACATTTTTTGCTTTAAAGTGTGTTTGCATTGTTCAGCTTTGCGTTCAACATTTGCGTTCAACTCAGCGCAGGGTTGCACGAAAAAAAAGTTGAATGGCTAAAAATATCAAAATATGAAAAAATATCAAAATATTCGCCATAAAAAGGTGTTTGCATTGTTCAACTTTGCATTCAACTTTTGGTTGAATGGCCTTTCAACTAATCGCTTTCAACAAAGTTGGTCGCCAGCCAACATTTAGCCATTCAACTTTTTTTTCGTGCAACCCTGCGTTGAGTTGAACGCAATTGTTGAACGCAAAGTTGAATAATGCAAACACTGCTTTACGTCAACAAAACCGATGCCGATTCGAAAATTGTCGCTAACTGGTTACAGAATCTGCCCCCAGGCCTACAAAAATGATATCGTCCGATTCAGCTGGAACAAAAATGTTTCAAACAAGTAAGAGTTTCTCTGCATTATGGCCTCGAACCGACATATATACATCTTTCATTTGAATCCGTATTAAAAGCTCTATTGGCTCTA
>NW_016159591.1:76930-81529 GCF_001687245.7 Rhagoletis zephyria
CTACATTCGGGTTTTTATAGGCGAGTCTCCCCTGAACCGTTTTTTCCATATTCTTGGCCTATGTGCGCTTTTGTTCGAAACCTAAATGTTTCGGTACCGAGTATCGAGAGTATTGGATACTTTTTAAATCGGTATCGAATATCGATCGATACTTTAAAGTATTGACTCAGCACATCACTACGGGTTTCGTACAAAATTGCGAAAAACAAGCTGTCAATTTCTTTCTCGTTTGTTTTTAGGCATGCCATTGTTACGAATTTAGAAAGTTCGTAAATACGATTCGGATCGCAGCATACTATTTTTACGATTCGTTGGAAAATCCGAATACGAAAGTATTGCAGAATTAAATTGTTATTTCATTATTTATTATTTGTATGTATAGACCCATGTTCTTGAAAAAAAAATTTATTAGATATTTAACTTAAATGCACACATTATTGTTAATAGTGTTTGGTAACAACTTAAGCGGTTTATTAAAATTAAATTACAACGTGACGATTTTTGCTGGGAGGGCCCCTACGCCACCGAAATGCGCTAACATTAATTTCCAATTTTTTCATTCACGATTAATTCTAGTTATTAACTAAAAGTCGGCACGGGTTATCGTTATCCTATCTGGGCATGGTTACTTTCGCAAATATCTGTATAGAATGGGAAAACCCGAAGAGTCGTCATGCATATACAGCGACGCAGAAGAAGGCGATGCCGAGCACACTTTCTTTAGATGCAAAAGATGGGAAACCGAGCGCAATAATCTGCAAGACCTTGTAGGACCAATTAACCAAGATAAGGTCATCCAAGCCATGCTACATAGCGAAACTAACTGGAAGAACATAGTTAAATATGCAGAATAGTTACTTAGAGCCAAGAAGCGGGATCTGGACGCAGGTGCACCGAGGGAACTTTAGTTAATGAGAAATATGGAACGCCACCCTGAAGCAATGCGATTAGTAGTCCCAGGGTGGGCGACGGTTCCAATTCGCGGGGAGTGTTTTAGTCTCCGGACATACCATTGTTGTGACAACAGCTTTGATGATGCAATACAGTATAACATACAAAGCCTTAAAGCTAATAAGAGCTATTTAGATCATTTTAACAATAGACATCACATTGACATTATATGCCTTCATGAATTTTCACGATGAACTGACAACTAACCACAATCTAATAGGTTTTAACTTACTAAGAAAGACAAGGCCGGGTGGTTATAGAGAGGTAGCTATTGGCTCCAAAAAAGGACTCAACTTCACAAAAATCAAATACAAAACTAATATGGACGTACTGAAAGCCAAGACTACTAGTCTCAATACCAACATAACTATATACAATGTATACTTACCGCCAAACTTAAGAATAATCAACGACTTCTCGACAGAAATCAACCGATTGTTAATATTTCTGAGCAATTTCAGAAATGTTATTCTACTGGGGGATCTGGGTACTGGATCTTACCTTTACGAACTTAGAAAAAGAAAACCATACCATGACCATACTAAAAGACATCCATAAACTCCCAAATTTCTTTACCCCAAAAAAGAGTTTTATTAAAAAGTCAAGAACATCAATTCATCAACCTTAGAGCTGCTGCAAAAAGAGATTAAAGAAGTCAGGGAGAGTGTAAGCATATATTTAAATGAAAAAGGTGGCAGCCCAAGGCATGGTGGAATGAAGACCTAAACAGACTATTTAGACTACATACGGCAAAAAGGAAAAAAGCAAACCTCACAAACAATGTTGAAGACCTTGAGGCGACCAGAATAGCGACCGCAGAGTGGAAAAAAGCAGTAAAAGAGGCAAAAAACAGCAGCTATAAGGGAAGAGTGGAAGAATTAAATAGTGAGCCTAACACCAGAGCAGCTTGGAACTTCATAAACAACTTCAAAGGAAGGAAATATGCAAACCATGAATGGGCATCTGAAGATAACCTAAAGTATTTGGAACACATCAAAAACCAGGTAAAGACAGTTAGTACCACATGGATGGGACAGACGTCAGGCACAGACACTCAAGACTTAAATATAGACTTTAGCTTTGAGAACTTTTTAAGTAAACTAAACAAGAAAAAGTCAATTGCAGGAGCGCATGACAATATCACGTTCCAAATATTAAAAAATTTATCAGAGGAGACTTTACAACAATTTCTGGAAACCCTAGAAAGGAGAAAAATTAAAGTAGTACCAATACCTAAAGTAAACTGTAACATGGAAGGCATTAGCAATTTTCGGCCCATATCTCTTATATCTGTGGTTGCAAAGAGCATGCTCATCAAGGATGCCCTATCAGAAGTAGTCGAACAAAACAACATCATCCCTCCAAAAAGTTTTGCGTACCGGAAAATGCGTTCCACTACAATGTGCCCAAATGAGATGTTACATCTCGTTGCCACCAGTAAGAACAATAAGGAAAAAGTTTTTGTTTGTCTCCTGGACATAGTGGATGCATACAACTGCGTCGATCTTACAATTCTTCACCAAACACTGATGCACCATAACATTAACAGAAAAATTGCAGATTGGATCCACAACTTTTTTTCATCAAGGCAACTGGCGTTGGGAAAACAGACAATAGAAATTAACAACGGACAACCGCAAGGTAGCTGCCTCTCACCTATATTATTTAACATATACACAGCGAAACTTCACAACACAAATGAAGATAAGACTCAGCTTTTTCAGTTTGCAGATGACCTAGCGATTGTGGTGCACAACAAAGACGAAAAAAGTGCCATTACAAAATTAGCATCCAAAATTGAGGAAATTGAGCAAATTCTGAACTCCTTACAACTTACACTGAACCTCATCAGGACAAAATTCCTGCTAATGACGTCAGGTAAAAGGAACCGATATAGCATAGAGGTAGGAGGCCACAAAATAGAACAAGTGTACAATCTAAAATGGTTGGGAAGAACAATAGATGCAAATTCCANATAGAACAAGTGTACAATCTAAAATGGTTGGGAAGAACAATAGATGCAAAACCCCGGCTAAAGAACATATAGGCAAGCTCAAAAAGGACATAACACCAGGTAAAAATTTACTCTCCAAATTAACAAAAATAAAAGCAGGAATAGCACCCTATCCTATAGTATCCTTAAATCTCTTTAAAGTATTCGTAAGGTCAAAAGCTGAGTATGCTAACACCAGCTACTCTAATGCAGCGAAGGGATATAACAAACAACTGCAAACAATACTCAATGAACCACTAAGGCGCTGCCTTGTACTGCCTCCCAATACCCCCACAATGGCCAGATGTGCGGTGGCGTGTGAACTCACTCCATTGAAAAGAGCAGAGTGGTTAACCGCAAAAGAACTCACCAAACAATGGTTTCTAAATCCCAAATTAAGAATGGAACTTTTAAATGGACAATTAGTCAATTCGAGCTATAGTTATAATAATAATAATAATGATAATAATAATAATAGATTGGCGCTTACACATATGTTAGTGTTTGGCCGAGCTTCTCCTCCGATTTGTGGCGTGCGCCTTGATGTTGTCACACAAAGCGGAGGGACCTACAGTTTTACGCCGACTCCGAACGGCGATATTATTTTTATCAGAAGCTGTTTTTCATGGCAGAAATACACTCGAAGGTTTGCCATTGCCTGCCGAGGGACGACCGCCGTTAAGAAAAAACCTTTTTTCAATATTTTTTTGCGATGTTGCTTTGACCAGGGCTTGAACCCAGGCGTTGCGGAGTGGAAGCGCGCACTGCTTACTACTACACCACAGCGGCCGACAACAACCAGAATCAACACAAATGTGAGCTACAATAACATCCTTAAAATAGAAACCAGGGCATCTGAACTAGGTAAGTCAAAAAGCAACCACTCTCACGCACAGCTGCTGGTCATATATAGGGGAAAACGGCTATAGCACAAAATCACGGATTCAAAGTGATATCCACTGACGCATCGGTGAGTAGAGGTAAGATAGGCTGTGCAGTTCATGACGTTGACAATAATGTTTCCTACTTATACAATATCAATGACAATCTCACCTCCACCAGTGGAGAACTTGTAGCTATCCTCCAAGCAATTGAGCTTGCCAAGAAACACAANGTCTAACGATCGATCTAACACCTCATTAAGCTATAAGGAAAATAGGACGTACCTTATGGGAGGAAACTATATTAGAGGTCAAAAATAACTGCACCAACTGGGGCCACAATCTTATTGACAGCATTACAGCCACAGCACGAAAACCTTGGTTTATGACCGATAAATATAGACTCAGACCTTACGATATCAAACTCATCAACAGACTAATGACAGGATACACATACAATAATTCCTTTTTACACCTTATGCATAGCCACATCTCAAACATGTGTAACAGTTGTAATATCATAGAAACACCAAATCATGCAATATTTGAATGCTCCAAATACAGGCAACTGAGAAACGACTTTAACATTTTTAACAAATTCAATAACATTGAAGAAGTTCTAACGACAAAGAACCCACAATATTATCAAGAATTGATATCATTCATTTACAAAGCCAAACTTGACAAAGCGCTTTAAAGCCTGACATTATGTACATATATCAAAAAATAATAATAATAAGAAAAAAAGAAAGGGTAGAAATGTACACATATACA